>NC_134457.1:169551651-169851651 GCF_047948215.1 Lycorma delicatula
AATCAAAAGTGAATAACTGTACGTAATGGACACATTTTAGTGTTTATTTTTTGATAGCTGTTTAAGATTTAACATCCGGTTAGAGCTTGTTGCAAACCACAATACGTTTATCCTTGAAGCGTTTCCGTAGAAATAATACACTTTTTGCAGTAGGGTATGCATTGGTTCAGTTGCTTCTTCGCTATCTTTTTCCTGTTTAGCCTCCGGTAACTACCGTTTAGATAATTCTTCAGAGGATGAATGAGGATGATATGTATGAGTGTAAATGAAGTGTAGTCTTGTACATTCTCAGTTCGACCGTACCTGAGATGTGTGGTTAATTGAAACCCAACCACCAAAGAACACCGGTATCCACGATCTAGTATTCAAATCCATGTAAAAACATCTGGCTTTACTAGGACTTGAACGCTGTAACTCTCGACTTCCAAATCAGCTGATTTGGGAAGACGCGTTAACCACTAGACCAACCCGGTAAGTTAGTTGCTTCTTCGCTGTCGTAGTTATTTCTTACTGTATTTGTATGAGTGTGTTATATTACTTTTGTAAAAACATCGTTAACTTTGTTTTATTTACGAATATTATCGGTTTCGTTACTTTTTTAATTTTTACATTTTCTATTAACAAATTTTGTTTCTTTACATTACAATAAGTTTAACTTACGATAGTACTATAATTCCACTTTATTATAGTGGAAGGTGAAAGTAGTGGGGTTATACAAAAAAAAAATTGGGGGGGGGGGCATAAACTTATCTATTACCAAACGAGAGAAGTCCCTTGCCCTACTGGTCATGGCGAAGAGGGAGGTTGATGTGGAACTGGCCGCAAATGAAACCATTGAACAAGTGCGGAGCTAGTTGGACCGGAACGGCCTGCTCTTGGCTCCGGAGAAGGCGAGGGTGATTGTGCTGACGGGGAGGTGGAGGTTAACACCAATTATCCTTCGGGTTGGGGATCACCCGGTAGATTTTCGAGAGTCGATCAAATACCTCGGCATATGGATGGACCCCCGGCGAACATTCACAACCCACGTACAGGAAGCAAACCAGAAGCCAGACCGGATGGTGACTGGACTGAGCAAGCTGATGGGAAGAGTGGTGGCCGCAAGTACTTCGGAGCGTCCCCTGTATGCGCATGTGGTAATTCTGTGGCCCTGTACAAAGTCCCAGGGCACTGGAAGTTGGGCGCAACCGACGCTTGCAGGAGAGGGTTCAACGCCGAATCGCGCTCCGGGTGACAGCGGCGTATAGGTCCGTGTCCACAGGGGCAGTCATGGTTGTTGCGGGTTTCATCCCACTGCAGCAGCTGGCCCGACACAGGGTGAGGTTCTACGAAGGAGGCGATCGAAAGGACTCGTTTGAGACGATGACTGCTGAACGGAAAACTCGGTGGGACGCTGCTCGTAAAGGGCGATGGACCCTCCGATCAGGGACTACTGGGTTGGGACGGCTGGGAACGGTGGGAACGGACGGCCTGGCGCTGCTCCTTCCCTGTAGTTAGAGGCGATGGCACCTCCCAGAGCCGTGTTTATGCGTAAATGAGGATCCCGCCCTGGGTGGCAGGGGAAAAAGAAGGATAAAAAAAGAAACGAAAGAAGTTGTGTTTAATGTTTTTAATTTTATGACAAAGGAAATTCAAGATAGACCGATCCTTCTTAAACAAGTTCAGAAACGTATCACCTAAGCTACGGAATTTCAGTCAGTAGTGTTCAAAAAATTTTAAACGAAGAAAAAATTAATCCCGATCAGGCTTTAGCACACTTTGATAAAAGTGTCATTCGTGAAACTATTTATAATTTTCATATTAATAAAGATGAACGCGATATTCTTCGATCGTTAGTACCTGTCGTAAAAAAATCAATTTTTAATGAAGTCTTTTGCCTTATAGCCCAATAGCAAAACACATGTGGTTCAAATGGGAAAAAAAACTATAGATAACAGGAAAATTTTAATAGGAAAATTAGAAAAACGGAACTGAGGCTACGTTATTTAAAGGCTATTAAAGAGTACCCACAATCCTACGTACATGCCACTACATACCAAACCAATATCTTGGAGTGACGGTTCTGACCGCAACTTTACTTCTCCGATTTTTAAGGACAAACGTGCTTGCATTGTTCATGCTGGTTTTGAAAATGAGTTTGTCAAGAACGCGCTTCTTATATTGAAATCTAGCACACAAAACGTTATAAATTCTGTTGATTACGAACAGTGGCTAAAACAACAGTTAATGCATAATCTACCCTCTAATTCAGTTATCGTCATAGATAGTGCTTCGTACCATAACGTGTATCTGAACCGCGCTCTAAATTCGAATACGCGAAAAGCAGACATGATCGATTGGCTTATACAAAATAACTTGTCATTTACAAATATAATGTTGAAACCAAAACTGTACAGTTTAATTAAACTGTTTAAGCTGACTGTTACATCATTTAAAATCGATTCAGTTTTAAATGATAAAGGTCACAGTAATTTGAGATTGCCTTTATGTTCTCGGACTTAAATCCGATTGAAAAAATTTGGGCGGGTTTAAAAGAATATGTCGTGAAAAAAAATTAATTTAATTAGTAGCAATTCAGATCAATGTTCGTACGTAGTATAATACCTTCCGCGCCACTTATCTTCTGTTCTTTCTTCCTCCTCCTACGTCAATCATTTCCCCTTCAAACTTTTTGTGGTTTGCAACAGGCTCTACGATTCGTGGAAAAAAATAATAAGGAATGTGGAAAATAGACGACGTTTTAAACTCTTCTCAAATGTGTAGGAGATAATTATTTATTGTAATAATCGTTTATAAAACCTGACGATAATTCAGTAAACGATAATTAAATTTCAACTGGATTGTTTTATTATTTAACATTTATATATTCGATAATAATTACAAAGTCGCTCCTTATTTTAATAATATGGTGTTAATAATAATAAAAACATTAGTATTGTTAAGTATCAAATATGGAAACTGACTGTCCTTTAGATCGATATACGTTGTCTGAGCGAGATAAATAACGGAAACTGATGAAATCCTTAAGGTAGTGTCGGTATTGA
Source organism: Lycorma delicatula (assembly GCF_047948215.1). Classification (NCBI taxonomy): domain Eukaryota; kingdom Metazoa; phylum Arthropoda; class Insecta; order Hemiptera; family Fulgoridae; genus Lycorma; species Lycorma delicatula. Next base: position 169,554,696 of record NC_134457.1, read on the forward strand.
AATTCCTTCTGACCTTTTTGTTATTGATTTAGCGGACAATTTTATACATTACTAATAACAATGTTATGCCAAGTAGCGAATATTATTTTTACATGCCTACATTCGCATACACACAAACGCATTTACATGAGCATAAATAATATGTTGGCAAATATCAAGGGCATTTATTTCATTACAAATTAATAAATGTTATATGTTTTCACCCTGGTATTCAGAATAAGATAAATTATATAAATACACGCAGCAGGGTATTATTACTATTGTTTTCTTGGTATATGTTTTGATAGAAATATTTATTTGTAGTTCATTAATTACGGAAATAAAATAAATTCGTTTTTGTCTTTAGATATTTTATTTTATTCTATTAACATGTTGGTATGTAGGTGTTTTATTTCAACAGGTATGCGTTGATGTAATGCTGTATCGGTAGATTTAAGTGGGTCGTTTTAATTTTAATTAATTTATTCAGCCGATACCCGATAATCCGAACTTTTTATAACCAAGCCTGTTTCAGATTAGTGAAACTGAAATTGACTGTTTCAGATTAGTGTTTAATCCGGAACTAAGAAGGTTGTATACTCTTAAATCCAAGAATCAAAAATTAAATTATAAATAAATACTTGCTTTTTGTTCAATTTTTTTTGTTGAGTATATCATTTGTTTATCTCTCCCCCCCCCCCCGGAGCTGGCTTTGCAATTAAGCATTTACTCACCTCCAGGGAGTGCCATCCCTTCAAACTACCTCGTCAGTTCACAACTACCTCACCGGGACTCCGGTCTTGATTCCACGCCTCAAATAGGCGACCCCAAAGGGATCCCCTACCGGGACTACGGTCTTACTTTGCCCACCCCCCATATTGAAGACATAAGAGAGTCCTGTCCAGTCAACAAGTGGGACACCTAAGCGGTCCACCTCTCCTGAACGGGGCCGTCCCAACCTTAGGTTCTCCACAAGCAAACCTTAAGGCCAGCAGCAAAATATGGGAATCATATTTTGCTGCTGGCCCTGCAGCCCCGACCCCCAAGTGAATGCCCGCGAGTGTTACTTAACGAACATTTAGCCTCCGTTTGGCTGTCCTTCCGGAGGTGCCCCTCAGCTTCACAATTAAAACAACGCCCTCTTTTATTGGAGCCGCTGCAGGACCCTGCCCGGTGTCCTATGTCCCAGCACCGATAGCATCGTTCCTCGGATTCAACGTTTATTTACGTTAAACAAAATTAAACTTTATAATAATACTTTTTAAAATAATTAATTTAACAGATAAAAGCAGATATTAATTTTTTTTAAAACTAAATATGGAACTACATTTCTAAATGATTTTATAAAGAAAAACACGTTTAAGTTAAGTATTTTTGATTATTGTAGAAATAAGTTATTTTTGAAAAATGAATTTCTTTTTATTTTATTTATTTATTTATTTTTTTTTTAAGTATTAATGCGTACAATTCTTTTTTTATATATTTTTTTCATACATGCAATAAAATAAAACTTTATTGTAATAAACAATCAATCTTAAGTGAAATTGGCTAAATGCAGAATTTTATTGCATAAAATATTGCAAAACTATAACATACACGTTAATAACTTTTTTGTACAGAAAAACCAATTTTTCATTTTTCCTTTTGTTTTTTAATTAGATTCACTTTCGTTTCATAACTATTTTGAAATAAATCTTTTTCATCAGTTTCAAAAAAGAAAACATTTTGGGATAAAATTATTTTATCTAGGATTATCATGTACTAAAATTCCGTTACTGCTTAGAATTTGAGATTAAAAAATTTCGTATTACCGGAAATCTGCTATATATATTCTATAGTTTTATTTTTTAGAATTTTCGTCGGTATGCTAAATTTAACGAGAATGTTTAAAATTCACGCAAGCAAAGAAAAAGTGATGTGACAAGATAGACATGTTATCACATCATCAACTGGCAGGATAGTTTGTAGTCGCTATGTCGGCTTGAGAACAGCGATTCGTGAGTATGATTCCCGACAAAAGTTTGCCGGTCATTTTTTAACTATAATTTCCATTCATCTCATCTTCCTTGTTAAAATACATGCATAAAATTATGTCATACAAAGTATTTTAAAAACAACGTATCTAATTTTATTCAATTTATAAATCAGTAATGTATTTTTACCGTTTGCTATTAATTATATCCTATTATACATACTCACATATGGATTAATCGCTCCGTATATATAACATACAGTGAGTTAATGCTAATGACGGTTTTTGAAGGAAATCACCCTATTTAATTCAGAAATTGTACTTCTGTCTACGTATCTTCAAATGAACATTAGCCTTACTATCTGTAATGTAAATATTTAATCGTCTATTTTTAGAAGTTGTCGTCAAATTATACAAAACAATTAAATAATAAATTTAACACAAATAAACAGCCTACATTTTATTTGTATTTTGTAATATTTTTTATCAAAGCAGTTAAAACTAATAATTAAATAAACTGATTTTTAATTTATAAATAAGTAGAATAAATACGAGTTGGATGACGGGTTCATAAGTAAACTTTCGGCCTCCATGACCGAGTTGTAGCTTCTCTACTTTCAACTCGTAATTTTGATATTCGAATCGCGATAATGTTTGAGATTTTCTTCCTTTTTTTTGCTATTATGTTTTATTTACAATCGGTTTCCTACACACTTTGAAACCATAAGCAAATCGGTTTACAAACTATAACATGAATGAAAATTATTCAATGGTACTCCTCGTCGAATACAAAGATTAATAATATACGTTATTTCTCAACAATAACACATAATGAGAGTGTACCAGCACTATGATGGATAACGGAACAAATAAAAATTAATAATTTTTTTTAAATTAAAAAGAAGTAATCAAATGAGACAATAAATAAGATCAAAAATAATAGTAATAAGTGAGAAAATAGAATAAAATTTAACAACCGACATCAAAATCATTAATAATTAATTAAACAATGTTAATAGATAGTATGACTAAACACAACATAAGTAATACTCCTCAATGTACACATTTTTGATCAGAAGCGCAGTACCACCATGGGGGCCCAGCGTCTATACGGATAGTTGCATATGATTTGTCGCGATTCTCAAATCCTTGGCCATCAGCAGAATTTAGCTATCACTTTAGTCAGTAGACCTATGAAGTTCCCGATTTTTTGCATTAGAAAACCGTAGCGTTGTTCAACATCGACTTCTGAAATTTATCCTCTGTAGAAGAATCATCAACTTTGTTACGCATCACTTTCTGAGCAAATGACTGAGGTTGAAAATTCCAAGTTGAGCCAAGATGAGCATTCACATTCCTAGTTGATCCCTGATTCAGCGGGGAAGTTGTTATTCATTTTAAAGTATCTGTCCTGTACACCTTGAAAGGTTCTAGGAGAAGTGTTTTTTTGTGCGTAATCTATTCTTCCTTTCTAGAATCTCCTTATATCCTTTATAGTTCGGGAGATGGTCTAAATAACACAATGAACAGGTAAGCGAAGTATTTCTATCTTTCTTCTGACAATCCGAGGTTCTATGCACACGGTTTCACACAACGGTAGTCTCATACAATTATCTTTACTATGCCCATATTGCTGGCAACGCATACATTGGAAAATCTCAGGAGACCTCCTTCCTTTTTCCTGTTTTAGCATCCGGGAATTACCGTCAGGTATTACTTCAGAGGATGATATGTATGAGCGTAAGTGAAGTGTAGTCTTGTACAGTCTCAGGTCGACCATTGCTGAGATGTGTGGTTAATTGAAACCCAGCCACCAAAGAACACCGGTATCCACGATTTAGTATTTAAATCCGTATAAAAGTAACTGCCTTTACTAGGACTTGAACGCTGGAACTCTCATCTTCGAAATCAGCTGATTTGCAAAGACGCGTTCACCACTATACCAACCGGTGGGTTTTGGAGACCTCCTAGATTCTTCAAACCTAACATTACAGTTGGAAATATATCTCAAACTGAATATTTCTTTATTATTATCTTCTGGTGCCAGGTTAATAACAAAGTCGGTATCGGTTCTTTTGTAATCCGATTGCAAGCGTTACAAATATTTCGAATGCTGCGTCGTTGATTTTTAATCCCTTCTTCGATCACATTGATCGGAATCGAGTAATGTAAATTCCTTAGAATTACCCGAAACGCGCTCTTGTCTTTTCTGGTAGAGATACGTCCTATAATGTTTCATTCTCTGATCAATTGAATAACCCTTTTTATAAGCGTCTGTGTTTTTCATATTTATTCGCAGTTGTTTTCTTTTAATCATACACACACTGCAGTCGGCTTTGGTCACCATTGTTTCTAACATTTAATAGACTTTTAACATAACAGTGATACGATACAAGATTATTGGTGGGGGTTTAACATTCTCTTTCTGGTTAGTTTGCTTGCCAGCCTTTTCCATAGGAAGGTATTCATATTGATTTGAAGATGTTAAGTCATTATTAAAAACAGTTTGCGAACCCTTGGTGTGAGCAAAGTAGGTATAGTTTGCCGTGGTATATTGTTTGCTTGGAAACTCACAATGTTTCTTCACTCCCTGAGAAATCGCTAAAACTCTCAATTATATCGTCTCTCATCAATTTACGACGTGTTGCTCTCCGGTTATTATTGATCCTCGTTTCCTCTTCTGAAAATTATTGTTTACAGGTATTGATCGTATCGCCGTCATCATTATGAACAGAAAACAGTTTTTCCAATACAACCTATAGATAATAGATTATATAGATAATAGGTTAAGTTCAATAAATGTTGAATAAAACCTTTTACTTTTAAAAAATTCAATTTAAGCAAAGATTATTCGTAATACAAGTACAATACCGATTAATAATCCTAATTCCCCACAATGACTTGGTACACTGTTTCCACTATTTTTCTAACAAATTAGCACTAATAAATGAACCAATCTTCTTATATAAACAGTTTTTTTTTTCATTACTTTTCGGAATTTTTCCTCCTAATCTTTACGCTGCAATCTGTTCGACTAGTGAACAATACGCAACCTTCCCACGACCCAATGAAATGATGATTTATATGACATGTAAATGAGGTGTAATCTTGTACAGAATAAGGCCGACCATTCCTGAGACGTGTGATTAATTGAACTCCATCCACCGAAGTACACCGTTATCCTTTCACTATCTAGTATTCAAATCCATATAAAAATACGAATCATATTAAAACTAAATCAATTTTTCACAGGAATTAATAATATAGTAATTAATAAAGTGTTACTAGGATTTGAACCTCAGAACCTTCGACTTCAAAAACCAGCTAATAAACAAGTGATTTGGACGACAATTTAACCACTAGACCAGCCCGGGGGCTACATTTTTGGAATTTTTAAATAGTTTCTATTATTATTAACAGTGAATAATATCATTAATTATAATTTGTAATATTATATAACTATTTTCTTAATTTATATTTTGTTTATGGAAGCCATCAAATTTTGTTACAATTTTCCACTGAAATATTATAAACTAATAAGAGATAAGAAATAGCCGTTAAAATAATATTAATGTATTTTGTTAGATTAAGATAAAATAGTTTCAGAGGTATAATAGAAAAAAATTGATGTGGACACTACATGACTTCCTTGTACGCCTATTATATTCACATTTTTAAAAGTACATAAAATTTTATTTCACTAATAACTTCAAATTTTTTCATATTTTATTTTTTATTTTTATAGTTATTATTGAATTATTTATGGCAAAACTTTTTTTTACAACGGCGGTTGTAAAATTTATTCATAAATTTATGAAATTTTTATTTGATTTATGAAATTATTCATAAATCAATATATTTAAATTTAAAAAAAAAAAAGTTAAAAAAAGGAAATGAAATCTGATTCGCTTTTCCCTTGTAAGATCAAAATATTTCATTAATTAAAAATTTATTTGGTTATAACTCTAGAACCAATGAAAATAATTACCACATATGCTTTCATTGAAAAGCTCTCAGTGAGGGCTTATTACTGCAGTTAAGAAAAGTCCAAAATCTTTATTTTTGTTGGATTTTGGGCTTTTTTGGACACTTTTGGTCCGGTTGATTGCAATAAAAAGTGGAGATGCTCAACTAGATGTTACAACAGTTCTAAATAAAAAATTTCAACATTCTACGGCTAATTGTTTTTGAGTTATACGAGATAATACGTACGTACGTATCTCACGCCAAAACTAGTCAAAATGGATTTTGGATAGCTCCAAAATGGACATTTCCGTTGAAATCTGAAAACCGACATTTTTCGTGATTACAATACTTCCTTGTACAAGGAACCAAAAAAAAAATGGATTAATGTATGATAGGTTTTGTAACACCACTAATTTCAAACCTTTAACGTTTTTCTGTAGTTTCATATTATTCAAACTTTTAATAATTTTTTAAGTAAGTTTGACTCCATCGTTATATTGAACACAAAGAAAAAATTAGTATTAAATTCGTGATCAATAATTTTATATTCTATTCAAAAGAAGAGTATAGATTTAATCGATAAAAATTTTGTTACATTAACAAAAATAAAAAATTTAACATTTATATATTATTAAACATTCATTAAATAATTCATATCTCTATTCACTAACACGTATATCATTATCCGTTTTACAAAAATTCATAAAACCATTTTTATTTCAAAGATTTTAATTATATAAAATTATGACTTAACGTAAATTTTGGGTACTTACGTATTAACGCCACCGCAGCTACAGCTTTATTTAAAATCAAAGTAGTCAATCGGATTTCGGTGGAAAATGAATAGTCTCTTTATTAATTTTAATAAATGGTTATTTATATTTATTTATTTTATAAATATAATTTAACCAAACTTAACCTACGCTCAATTCGCTCGCTAACCTTGACTAATTAACACCGTAATTTTTTGAGTATTTATTTAATAAATTCTGTAAGTATAGCAATTATTTATTATTTAAATAATCAAAACACTCCTGTTAATTAGTCAAGGTTAGCGAGCGTAGGGTAAGTTTGGTTAAGTTTCCAACTGACGACAATCTGAACGATATTTTGCTTCAAAAGATATTTTAAATTTTTGAATTAGTTAAAATTCTGTTTCATCTGAACATTTTCACATATAAATATAGTTACTGGGACTCTTTTTTTTCAAAGTAGGACTAAGATATATGCACACATATATACCTAAACACGCGCGCGCGTGCCAGATATTTTTGAAAGTAGGCTTGTTCAGTTAAATAACAACAAATATTGGCTCCTGTCGTGTTACATGTAATTTAGTGATTGTTGGCATAACATGAATTGAGTTATATTAAATTACTTTCGATTGAATTACAATATCACTAGGTTAGTTTTGTCACTAGAAAGAAAGATAGATAGACAAATCCCGGACTTTTGTCTCCCCGCATTCTTTCTTTTTCTTTCCAAGGCTAAACGTCAATGCGACATATACATTGCATGCACTGTCTTCGTTCACTTTACTGGTGTAGGAATACGATCGACATCCTGACAGAGGCTGCTTGCTGACATCCATCGCTGTTTAATACTCGCACTATAGTTGCTTTTCTTCGTATCATGCACACGGACTAAGACCTTGACTTTTCTACTGAGCCGATGGTTGCATGTTACGCCGTGTTTTACATTTCGCTGTCCTAGAAACCGGGCACGTTAAGTAGTATTTTTTATGTCCGTTATCTCATAATTTTTACCAAAAATTGTTTTCAAAAACTTTCCTATTCGTCGATTAATCTTACGAGTTATTGATTATATTTTATTAATTTTGATAATTTTAAAACATTTTCTCTATAGATTTATTTATAAAATCTTAGATACAAAGAAAGGGCTAAACGGTTGTTAAAATATTGATAAGTTCAAAATTACAAAATGGTGAGAAAGAATTAATAAAAATATCATATAAAATTTTAAAATAGATCACCATTTGGATTGTAAAATAATTATCATCAGTACTAAAAAATAAGAGTTAAAAGTAAAAAAAAATAATAATTAACAAAAACTGTTATGATGAAATAATAAATAAATAATAAAACTAGATAAACAATTCTTACCAAACACAAAGAAGAGTTGTGCTTGTGTTAAAAAAATTAAATTAACTTTTGATAAAAACCGTAATCTTACTTCGTAGGTTTTTTTGTTGTCAAGAGTGATTTTTACTTAATAAATATAAAATAATCTCTTTTTGTAGTATTCGTAAATATAATTTATTTAGTTGTTAATAATATATAAAAAACATTATTATTTTTCTTTTATTTCTACTAAACATTTTGTTCTTTTATCCTAATTCTTCAGCATTTACTGATGATAACTACCTAATAATAAAAGTGGCAATCAATTTAAATTTTAAATACATTTTTATGAACGTTTCTGAGCGTTTTCTAATTTCGAATATATATTTTAAAAGGCTATTAATAAAAATTATTACTACAATAATAATATACAAAATAGTTCAGTACAGAGCTGTATGTATTAATTAAATAACAACAGAAAAGGAGTATCATTCCATTAAAAGTTTTTAAGCCGTACTGAAATAAGTAATTTACCGAGGAAAACACAAACAGTTATAGGCGTAAAAATTAAACTCTATTTGATCAGGTGGTTACTCCTGAACTACTTATCCGTTTTTATGAAAATGTTTTGTTAATTTAGTTAATAAAAATTATTTTTAAATTTTGAGCTATATACGTAAGATTTCAAAATATTTGTTGGGGGCGTGCTGTCTTCATTTTGTTTAGAAACTTAAATTTCTCTCTCTCTTAAATTTTATTTTTTAGAAAATTAACAAGAAAATCACTTTTTTAAATTGGACGTTAAATTTTAATTTAATACATTTTTTAATTTTTTGTGTTACTTTCTTCTTTTTCCTCAGTAATAATCTAAAACAACTATTTAAAAATAATTTCACGTAATAAAATTTATTATTACCCGTTTATATTAATAATTTAATTTGTGGTTAACGCTAGTTGTAAATAAATACAAAATTAGATACGCTGATGAGAGTGTCGTACGTCAATTTAATATGAAAGTATAATAACTTAGTAATTTACAGTTTTTCTACTTCGATTAAGCAATCAAATAAGATACGATCATTTTTGTTTGATAGTTTAAATTTGTCACTATTACTCACAATGTACACATTCAATTATCATATGATTTAACGTTAGGCAATAGTTGTACAGTTAGTTTACGGAAGTATCATCAAACATTTCTAGAACTGAACTTAGGTTTCCCCAAATGCGAAAGATGGGAAATATTTTTTTAAATTTATTTGCTAACCGATGTTTTGGATTGATTAGATATTATTTCATAATCAGATTTTTAGCTTTATTTATTGTTTTAAATTACATGAAATTTAATGAGAGGTGCCTGAGTACATGGAGGTGTTAATCAAGTTTTTTCGAGCCATGTGACACTGACAGTGAGGAGAGGACACTGCTCACGAGTCACTTTAACCCCGCATACAGAAAGTATAGTTCAAACGACCTGGATCGTCGTTTGACGTGGAAGGTTAATGTGAGGGAGAAGAGAAAGCAACTTAATATGAAGTTTAAGGAAATGTACTGGTTGCCGATCTGAGTTATCTTTGTCTAATAAACTACATTTTTACTCGGCTACCTTGAAACCAATATGGAAATACGGCATCCAGCTATGGGGCACGGCAAACAAGTCAAATATTGAAATCATCCAGCGGTTTCAGAACAAACTAGCGAGGCACCGTGGTTTGCTAAATCATTGAAATCCATGAATATCTGGGTTTATTTAAGGAAGAAATACAACGATTCAGTTTGAAATATGATCTTCGACTAAATGACACGTTAACTACTTGGTCGTAAACCTCCTAGACAACGGTGAGAATTTTAGAAAACTTAAACCGCTACACGTTTTGGATCTCAGTAAATCTATATGTAATTACACCCGCTGAGTGTTGTGCATTAATCAGTCCTTCATTTCCTTCTTTTCTGTTTTTACTTTCATTTTTCATTTTTTGGTCTGTTTTTTCTTTTCCAACTATTTTATCAATCTGATATTTTTTATAATTCTTGTTACTGTTTTACACTCGAGTACTATGTTCTACTCTCAAGGTTCCATATAGTACTAATATATCATTTTTGAGAAATTTCAATGGGATTTCTTTTTATTGTGATATGTGATACACGAGTAATTTACTTAAGGTTAATATAAAAATGTAACCGATTGTCAATAAATAAAAAAAAAACAAAAAACAAGATTATTGGTTTAATTATATTCTCAAATGTTTGGTTTATTATTATTTCATATATACAATTTTTGTGTATGATGTTAACTTTAAATATGAATTATTTATCTTTTTTTTTAAAACTAATTTTGTGAAATTACCGTGATCAATATTTAATACGATTTCCATCAACCCAACAGGAAAACGTTTTTAGGCAGTTTATTTATCCGTCAATTAATCTACCCATGCCTGCTATGTAATATAACGATCTGAATATCTATTTAATAATTACCCGTTCATTTGCCTATACTTTAATCACCGACCTCATATATAATTTAAGTAATCATACTTGTAAAAGTCAGTTGATTCTCGATTCTTTGGTAATAGCATCTGTTCCCCATACTTAACAAATGCAGTAATATTTAACCGTAAAAAACCTGGATAAAGGTTTATACAACCGTTTTTTCCACAGTATTTCAAATTAACCTATGATTTGTGGAATAGTTGTAACACCGAAGTGGACATTGTGTTCTTACGTGAGTTTATATATTCCTATTTTCGTAAGATACATGGTTTATAGACATGTTTAATTAATAACACACTGACAAATGTATACCCTACGTGCTAAATTTAAAAGTATGCAAAAGTGAAAGTATTATGTTAATGTATTGACATGCAGTGAAAAAGTTATTATTTTGACAAAATAAAAGTGAAACTTCATTTGTTCTGTAATTCATTTTTTCACCGGAAAGCACACAACCGTAAATTATTATTTAAATAAAAGATATTTTATATATTTTTATTTTTTACTAACCGGCGCTTCATAACAGCATATTGTAAATTCAGTATAAAAAATGTACAATTAAAAAAATTCGTCCTATTTTCTAACTTACATAAATTTCATGTAGTCTAAAAAGATTTTGGTTCTCAAAAATGGGTACTTACCGGAATTTTACTGCAAAACAAATTGTTGTAATTTGTATATTTAACATTAGTTAGACGAGGTTAGCGAGCTTATGATTCGCGTCAGTACACGGATTCGTACGTACGAGTATTTAACCTAACCTACGCTCGCTAACCTCGTCTAATTAACGTTAAATATACAACCAAATAATATTTTAAAGTATAATGATTAGCGAAAAAAAATGTGAAAAATTTTGGCTACGAAATTCCAAAAACCTACTCAAAAATTGAAATCAATCATACAATAAAACCTAAAAAAGTTAAATAGTGAAAAAGTGAATTAATACAAAAATGATAAAAATATTAAGTTTTAATAAAGACGAAATTTTTTTGTTTAAATTACATTATCATTTTTTGTCATCTTATACAATAAAACGTTTGTTAAATTATTATTTTATTTGTGAATGACAGTTTTGTGTTATGATTACACTTTATCTTTATTACACTTAAACAATTTAAACTTACAGATCACATTAAAAATAATTCTACTAAACATTTGATATTTTATTGCATGTTAAACAGTATCGTAATATCATTTAATTAAAACAAATAAGGAAAATACATCTTGAATATACATATATATTTTTTAAACGATTAATTATTTCGTAATATTTGTTAAAAGAAAGTAATTTGTTTATCAGGATTCGGATGAACGGAGTTTTATTACATATACGTATTATTTTTTATTACGTATTTATTTATTTTTATTTAACGCTACTGATGATGATACTATTTTGAAGTTTGTCTGAAGGTCGTTATAAATTTTTTTATTTTATTTTATTATAGTATTGTATTATATGCTGACAAATCTTGTAATGTTCCTCCTCTCGGAGTTCTTTCTCTTTTCCCCTTTTCCCTTGGTTATTCCTCCCTACCATAAGAGTTTGTAGCCGGCCGGTGACCTGCGCGAATCTTTTGAACCAGAAATGTTGGTTTGTTCCGGTGAGTCATTTGTGCATCGTCCAGATCGCGTACCGATCGCGCGCATACCTTTGCTTTGCTTCTCTTCGTTTATCCCCTCTACTCCAGGTGTTCTGTGGTCTTAGTCGGTGGTAGTGGTGACTGGTGGGGAGAAACGTCTGGTCATAGTCGCTTTCTTGTTTCAGTCTTCACTTTTGTATCTTCGTTGTGTCGCAGCCGGTGCACGTTCGTGTTCTGTATTAAGTTTTTTAACGTTGATCCTCCCTCCTTGTATATAACTTTTATTATTTTTTTTTTTTTTTATCTTGATGTGTTAAAACATTCATTATTTATGTTCGTAAATTAGTATATTTTTGTGCATTCTTTAATTATGAGTTAATTGTTAATGTGTCTGTTATAAATGTGCAGTGATAAGATAAATTATATATAATTATTTAAATATCACATGATCTCAAAACAGGTATTTATATACTGATTTTATCAAATTTATTATATTTGTATTTTTTATTTTTTTGAAAAATTATTGTGTGAAAATAATGAAGCCTTAAATGTGTTATGTTTATTATATATAAGCCCTGTGGTAATTTTTTCCGTAGATCTTATGATTAGACCATACTGTTATGAAATCATACACTGTATGTAAAGTTTTCTTTAATGTCCAGATAGAAATGTTACTTTTCAGCATCCCAAATGTAAACTTAGCATTTATTTAGGTCTAATTCTACATTGATTAGAAAATTAAAAAAAAAAATTATTTCAGAAAATAAAAACTTATAATGATAAATTTTTTGAATAAATTTCCTTCGAAATCCGTTAACGTTTTTGTTGCGCGTGTATTTTTACGTCTCACATTCAGAATGTAAGGAAACATGCTTCCTCAAAAAATTAATCATACGGATTCGTAAAAATAAAATGAAGGAAGTATTAAAAAAAAAGGTTTAAATTAAACTTACTACTATTTCTTGTTAAAAATATAATTTTTATGTACAAAGCTCAAGGTCTTCTTTAATAAAAATGTTTGATTACGCGTGTTATCATTATGACTTTGTTGTAGGGTCAATTAATGGAACTCTGGCAGGAAGAATTAAATCTCAACAAGAAAAATGTCACGCTTCTATTGAATACAGCATACTGTGTTATAAAGTAGTTTTCAGACATGAATAAAAAATTTATTTCAGGATATTGTGAAAATCTAATAAACTGGTATCAACCGTAAACATAGGATTGTTGTTGATTTTTAACGGGTTAAATCCTTTCATAAAGAAGTTTTGTCAAAACTTGTTGATTTCTGTCTGTTTTACGTCATAATAACTACGTAGGCGTAAAAAAATAAAAGTAAATCGATAAAAAATAAACATAATGATTGATTGTAATATTTGGTAGCGTAGCCATTTGTGTTATTTATAATATACTTTTGAGTTTGTTAACCCCTCTTATTAATTTATAGCTGTTTGTATAAGTAGTAAACCTTTACCAGTTGAAGAACAGTGGAGCTGTATCCAACAAGCGCGTACATCATAACACAGAGTCCAAACATGCTGAAACAAGTTTTATGGCCTAACGGATATTTATATTATAGGTTATGCATTCTGGGATTTTTTTATCTAATTTAAGTTTTTTCTTTAATACAATCTACCTTTTGTAAATTTTTTGATTATTCATGATTTTTAAAATATAATTTTGTTTAATATTTGAAATATTAAGTACTAATTAATATTAAATATAAATTACAATACAATTATACAGTCATTATCTACCTACTTCTTTAAATTAGGTAAAGATATCTTATCCCTGTAATATTTAAAATTATTCTATTCTTTTAGTTGTATAGATTTTATGTTTATACGTGGCTGTTGAATAATGTTTTGTAATATATATTTTTTCCTTTTATCATATTTATTACACAATGAAAATGAGATTTAAAATGATTTCATTCACGACTCATATCAATCCATAATTCATATTAAATCTGTAAGTTAGAGATCAATGTTATCATTTTTAATTGAATTCTTTACATAATTTATATCAGTATTTTATTAACGCGTGAAATTTTATCGTTGCACATTTTTATTTTTTTGCATTTCCATAGAATCTTGTAATAAATTATAAAACGGAAGAGTGAAAAAAGTTTCACAATATTTTATATTTCCGCTAGGATTATCGTAATTGATATAAGTGTTATTTTTTGCCCTTTCTAGCACTGTCACACTAACATTTGTAGTTTCGGAGTACCTCCATTCTTAAAACTACGTTTAGCACTAAAGTGATAAAAAGAATTTTAAAGAATGACAATGTTAGGAAAGACAGAAAATAACATTCAAATCAATTGTTAACAAAAACTTAAAGAATAAGTGTAATTACGAAATTATTTTATCATTTGCCTAAACTCTATTAGGCAAATAATTCATACGTAAAATAAACTGTACTATCAATTTCAATTTTATTAAACAACGTGTAAAATTAATTTTATTCTTTCAAATATAATATGTAATTGAGGTTTATTAAAATATTTCATGTGCGGTTTTTTAAAGTGAACTTATTCATTTATGAATATGTTGAACCTTTATAAAAGATAGACAGTTGCAGTAATATAACTTAGTTAATATGTACCTAATTTCAATCTCATCGTGTGTACTGTCGGGCGGAGAAATATATTTGTTTAGATTACGCATATTTAGTTTATTTTTTTTGTTTATTTCAAATTTATTGAACTTAATTTTTCAATTATTCTTCACGAATACAATCGCTAATCTGTCTGTGTATTTTTACTGATTTTGAATAAAATCGTTTAAACCGATTTAAGAAAAAAAAAATTAAGGTTTGCTATAACAGACTAACAATCCAAATTTGATTTTTACTTCCTTCTACGAAGTAAAGGAAGTATTGTGATCGGACAAATTTCGGTTCCGAGATTTGAAAGGAAATAGCCATTTTGACCATCCATAATCCATTTTGACTAGTTTCGTCGTGACGTCTGTACGACCGTATGTATGTCGAATAACTTAAAAAGGATTAGCCGTAGGATGATGAAATTTTGGATTTAGGACTGTGGTAACATCTAGTTGTGCACCTCCTCTTTTGATTGCAATCGAATGGACCAAACCGAAGTGTTCAACACGTCTAAAATCCAATAAATTTGGATTTTGGACCTTTTGTTAACTGCAGTAATAAGCTCTCATTGAGAGCGTTTCACCGACATATCATAAGTGGTACTTATTTTCATTGGTTCCAGAGTTAAAGCCATATAAAATTTTAATTAATGAAATATTTGGATCTTACAAGAGGAAGCACATAGGTTCGTATCAGACCATCTCCTTTCGTTTTTTAAACTTTTTTTCAATTTAAATATGCTAATTTATTAATAATTATTAACCTTAGATTGTAAAAAAAATTAATAATAAATTCAATAATAACGATACGAAAAAATATCTGAAGTTATTAATGAAACAAAATTTTCTGTATTTTTCATTTTAAAAAAATGTGTGTATGTAATTTAATAGGAGTTCAAGGAAGTCATGAGGGGTCCACCATCTTTCTTTTAGAAATGTAGCAGACAGCATGTTAAATAGTTGGTTAAACAAATTTTCTGTTTCTAACTTTAGTCATTGAATCGATTTACTTCGAATTTTAAGTTCTATTGAAGATATTAATAATAATTCTATTATTAATATTATAATTGTGATTTTACGTTTAACCATAGTGTAAATATTAAATATAATTAAATATAGTTCTACATTATCAAATTTATTGATTAATTTGTTTTGAAAAATATTTTTTTTACTGCGTACTTTTAATTTCGATAAAAATCTGGGTACACTCACATCTTCTGAAATGGAATTCTGACATTGACTGTATAAAAAGTCATGTAAAATGTTTGTTGCGTTTTTTTTACGTAAAAAATATTTCTATTGAAAATTTCATTTTAAAATGTTATATAAACGTGCTTTTAATTGTTTTTACTGCCATTATAAGGTTTGTTTATTCTAAGTTTTTTTTTTAAGAAAGGCTGGTTTAAAAAAAATATTTTTAAACTTACTTGTAGTTCAAGCACTAAACTGTAGCTTAAATTCTCTTTCGATAGAATTATATCTATGTGCGACTTTTCTTTTTTGTGTATTTACTTGTTTTGGGTTAATTTTAAAAGAAAGCTTAACAAAAGTTAATTTTAATTTTTTTTTAATTTATTGTACTCATTTTCATACCTTTTCAAGGTACACCTTGAAAAAAGATTATTTAGTATTACAGGAAAAAAATGATTTTTTTTATCTTTTTAGAATATACATAATTATATATTTACTGTTTACGCCGGGTCTGTTTAATTTATTCTTACAAATTAAATAAATAACGCTGCAGATCGCTAATCATCATTTTCAGCAAAAGATGATTCATAAAATATTTTGTAAGAAAATTAAAAAATATAAAATACATAAAATATAAAAAGATTTAATTTTGTGGTCAATGTATTTAACAATTAAAAAATGTTTTAAGTGGGAAAACATGTAAATTGTCGATTGTTTTTATCTGTGTTAATGTTTTGTAAACGTTTTAAAAACTATTTATGAATCTTCAACGCTGCTGTGAAGAATATAGCCTGCAAAAGCAATAAGCAATTAGACAAGTTAATTATCCCTGCTTAAGTAATAAATTGATTTCATTTCATTTCATAGTAACGTAATTGTTTAATTATATAAGTAATAGCATTAAACAAAATATGTAAATTCTTTCGTGTGTGTATATACACTTTAATAGGTTAACAAACTAGCAACTGGAATACGATTATTTTTTAAAAATTAGGAATTAAGTTATATCTTCAATGGCTCCGGTAGTTAACACGTATCTGTACAGTTAATTAATTATTATTCGTATGTGGGATAATAGTTTATGATTAAAATATTTTCAAAGGCTCTATTTAAAACATAGTTTTTGTACTTTTACAGAAAACTCTAACCGGGTAATAATTTTTTAACAATTTTTTGTCAAAACGTTTTACAAAGGTCGGTAGAGTTACATAACAATTGTGAATGGAAATTATATTTAAAATTACTTTGTGCAAAACAATTTTTATATGAGATTTAAATGAGTCTAGGCTTATTTTAAAATAATTATGAATTGATAAATATAGCAATAAGTTGTACACTACAAAATTCACTACTAATCCGAAAAAACCTACAGAAATGTTTATAATTATGAAAGTAATAGTATTACTTTATCGATGTAATGAAAAATTGTTTGTTGTAATTTTAAATAAAATTAACCATATTAAATTACGGGTAGATTATATGCTTAACCGTAATAATATTTATCTCTTCTGTTTGTTTATTTACCCCTAATAATATTATAATGCTTTGTTCTGCTACAAGAACTAGATAATAATACATATAATATGATACGATAATAAATTTTAAATAAATTCATAAACAAATAAAAAGCTTACATAAGTATAATGTTCAAACAAAAGATAGCAGACCGCAATTTTATTTTTGCTCATTTTTATTTTATTGTTCTGTAATATAAAAATAAACTAACAATCTAGGTAAATACATTTTTTTTTAAATAACGTAACATAATACAAAATTTTGCACGCTTTTTATTTAGTTTAATTAGATTCTTATAGGCCTAATGTAAGTTTACGATGTTAATAATCACGATTGTAATTCAATGAAAGGGTTTTCACAGCCATAACGTGATTTTATTACATTAAATCACACTTCCCTGTTACTGTATATTTCAAATCCCTTTAATGAGTGCGTTGAAGATTGGCTGTTTGAAAATTTTAATGATGCTTACTATACGAGCGATAATTTGGAAACGTAATGTATCATCGTCTTTAGATTTCCTCTTCATCAGATTTCCTCTTGGTCTTTTATTTGAATAAAATTAAATGGTGTAAAATCACATTTTATACCAAAAATAAGATTTAGATTTGTACGTACACTTTGTTTTTTTTTTTTTTTTTGTTAAACAAAGCGATGTATATATTCACATAGTTCAATATTTTAAAATAGTAAAATTAAAATTGTAGAAAATAAAATAGAAAACTAGGAAAAACAATCGAATAAGAAACATAGAATGTATAAAACATTGCTTTATACACACACACACACACACACATAAATGTGTGTGTAAATATTAGCCTACTTACATTATTTATATTATTATTTTTGTAAGCTAAATTGTACTGCATGGTTACAGAGCTTGCAAATTGGTAATATTTATTTAAAAAAACGTTTGAATTTTCATTCTGATAATTTTTTTTTCCAATAACACTGATATTAGTATATTTAATTGATCTACAGTTATAACATAGAAAGTTTTGACAGCGTTTATTTTATATGTACGATCTCTTCATATTACTATGAAACTTTAGCTAAAATCGCCAAAATCTTTACACTGATTATAAGTGATCGTTACATAAATTATTTAAAAGAAAGAAGCTTATTTGTATTTCGGGTGAGATGAGGAGTTCCAGTTTAGTCTGGTATGGGA
Source organism: Lycorma delicatula (assembly GCF_047948215.1). Lineage (NCBI taxonomy): Eukaryota > Metazoa > Arthropoda > Insecta > Hemiptera > Fulgoridae > Lycorma > Lycorma delicatula. Next base: position 169,573,250 of record NC_134457.1, read on the forward strand.
CCCAGCGGCTTACGATTTAATAATGGAATAGATGAGCACTCCTTGCGGCCAGACCATAAAGTCACCTAATTGAAGCGATAAGGCAAACTAAGAATATTGTTCCTCAGCAATCTTGAAACATCAGTAATCGTATCTAACAATTTAACCACCGAATAATTCCGGGGCCGATCCAAACGATTTTAATACCGTAAGTTGAGAGATTTCCTGCCGAACGGTTAGCAACAAGGTCATTATATATAAAGCTATTAGTTATGAATCCGAGTATCTTGAGCATTTTCCGCAGTGTTTTTGTTTGGAAGCGTTCATGTCAATACTGGAGTTGCACGCTGTACCCCACAATTCAAGCCCGTAAGTCCAAACAGGCTTCAAAACGGATTTGTAAATCAAGAATTTACTTTCTGCTGAAAGCCGAGATCTATTTCCTACCAGCCAGTTATGTGTTTAAACTTGACATCCAACTGTTTCCGCTTAGAGGTGATATGTTTCGCTCAAGTAAGTCGTCGATTAAGATGAAAACCCAAATATTTACGGTCTTGAGATCTTGGAATCGGAACATTGAAGAAGTGTGAATAATTAAAAAAAAAAGATTGTCGTTTGAAACTTTGAAATAAGGATTTAAAATTACTTTCTAAATAGTTCCCGTCTGTTCCGTTTTAGCTTTTGATTTTTAACTTTAAATTATGGTTCGCAATTGATAAGCATTTTGAAATAAAATCTGAAAATTTAGTCCAAACGAAACTTCTTCAATCTTTAATTGATAATCAAAGATCAGACCATAAAGCTTTTAATTAAAAAAATTACAGTTACATGAGACATGTTATTAGTTAGTATGATTAGATTAGCTACATTTATTAGGCTATATCTATTTGGTATGTACTATAAGTGTGCAGTTGACATTCAACTTATCATGTCTGTCACAAATCAATTCTGAAATTAGTTTTGTCGCGACTAAGAATAACTAACTTCCTTTGGTAAACTTATTAGAGAAATGGAATCAAAGTACTTTTTTCTTAACGTATTAATTAATTCTAATAAACTTTCAAATCATCATGGTAAGCCCATCAAAATACAAGTGATGTTCACTTGTAAAAATGATTCATTAATTGCGTTAACCTTAGAGGTTAACTGTATAATGAACATTTATTCATAAATATAACAACTCTCTGACTGATACTTTATGTTTATATATATATATATATCACATGTTTTACATGTTTCGCAGCTAAGGGAAAACTGTGAAAAATATTGTAACTAATCGATCAACCCGTTTTGTTGTGAAAAACAAAAATATGTACAATGAAAGAAAAATTATCAAAATAATGTGAGTACAAAATCACAATTAAAATGTGTAGAATGTATAGAATAAAATGTGTAGTGTGTTAAGAATCCAAGAAAATTAAGAAAAACCCAAAAATTTACATTTTAGTCCGGAAAATCAAAGAATTTTTTCTTTTACATTTCTGAACAAAACACTTTTTAAGTTCAAAAAATAAATTTTTGATCGTTTTGGTGTATCAGTATAACAAACTTTTTTTTTGAGAATATTAAAAAAAATGAGAACATCAAAATCCGAACTTAGTAGATAGTAAATACATTCAAACATACAATCGTTCAATTAATCTGACTTCAATTTGAATTTAATAGATATTTTATCTAGGACTGATTACTACGATCAACGTCAATAAGTCATGAAAAAAAATCTATTCAATCGTAATTCAGCTTTCATTTTAATGTGGTATGTTAAATTGTCTTTTAAAATTATGTTAGTGAATGGAGGGAATCTTTTTTTTTTTGAAGAGGGGATTGATGTCTGTTATATCAATTAACAAACAACGTTTTATAGATATAGTTTATTTCTATTGTCATTCTTTTAGATAGATAGCCGTTTGTTAACATAAAAACTTATCTTGAAAAGAATTGAAACAACTAGTGCCTGCCTGCTTAATTATCATTGAACAGATGATTAAAGCAGTTAAGGAATTTGCGACTACGACAGCTGGTAACTTCTCTTACTGTTTGTCACACATAACTACTCTTCGTATACAAACACACATCGGCATAACTCATCTCATCTCATCTCACATCTGCGTTTGTTTTAATAACGGATTGTTCGCCGTTACTACCGTTATGCGTAATTCATTATTTATGAACGTGCCTTTTGGTGCTTTGATAAAATTGTTCTTCTATTATATCGTACATTTATTATTTTTAATTAATCTTAATACTATTATTATCGATTAGAATTAGATTGTTGTACGATTGCAATAATTAAGACATCAGTAGGCGTACAAAGCATATTTCCGAACAGTAATTGAAGCTGTTAGAAATTTTATGCTTTTCCTATTGCTGACTGAATAACTTGATATTTATAAGGTTCTGATAAACTGAGTAATTGATTTTGTTCCTATGTAACGTAATACATTTATTGCAACCGATGAAAACAAGAGATAAATATTAAAAAAATTTAATTGCCAAAAAAAAAAATTGCTTTTAATATAGGATATAAAAGAGCGTGAGAGCGACAGTTTTGTATATAGTTTTTGTATAAACCATAATTTTTTCCAAATTTTTAAAAGTTAGATTGGTTGCAAAGATATAATAATATTTTCGAATAACAGTGATCTTTTAGATCGAGAGTGTACCTGTTGCATGCAAAAGTTAGCCTTCAAGCTTCTAAAAAATTCCCCATTTGAATTTTGAAAATCGGATAATTGTTTGTAAAAATATTATAAAAGCACCCCATTGCACCTCCCAAAACAGCGCCCCAAAATCCAGTATCCAGGAATTTACGTGATGTTAATATAAATTTCACTTGATCTCACGCATATTATATGTGACTCAGGGAAATCTGATATTTGTTAAAATAGAAATATATTTCAGATACTCAAATCTAATACAAAACATTTAATTTTTAATTACGCACCGACCAAATCTACTTTTTTTTTTTTTTTGCTTCAAAACTTTTCCACTCGCTCTTTCTATCTTCCTCGGTAATTAATTAATTTACATTTTGCTTCTTTTTTTTTAAAAATTATCTGTAGTTTAGAATTCTTCTGAGTAAATTTCCATTAAATATTTTTTGCTGCTTAAAAAGCACAGCCTACCATATTTAGTACAAATTCGCTTTGGTAAGATTGCGTTACCGACAAAAATCTGTTACAATTGATGAAACACCATCGGTGCCGGGGAGGACTCTTATACACATGTTGAATTTCAGCTGGATTTTGATTGGCACCTGACAATTCTGATGAATGAATACCACTAAAATTTGCTCTGAGTTCCTAGGATATCCTTGGGGTTATTCTGATATCTATGTAACTATTAGGAAAAGATGCTACTTCCTACTTTCAATCAGTTGTAAATAGCAGCTGATACTTCACGGTTAAGTTTGATGCCACAGAGTTTGTGAATTACAGCCATAAAAGGAAGGCATGTGATTATCTTCTGTTGTAATTAGGATGTAGAAGGCGGCACTTGCTTTATATAACTTCATTGGGGGACAGATTCTGACTAACTTGATATTTCAATGGAGGAAACTCGCCAAAGATTTTTGTTCAATAATAGAAGTTCAGAATGTCATACAGTTGTACCTCCCCTTACAAATAAATATATTACTAATAAAATAACTCGATAGATAAATTTTCTTTAAAAAAACAATCCTGTTTGGAATTATTTATTTTGAAGATTTAAAAATAAAAGATACAAAATATTCAAGAGACTTCTTACAGCAAAATTTCAAAAAGTTAACAGGTAGTCTAACAAAATCATGGCTACTATTGTGAAATTACGAATATAACAAGCCGTTGAATAGAGTTGGTTGTTTTTTTTTTTAATGCTTTAAGTAAGAATATTATTATTTACTTGCGAATCTTGGTTTCATGGAAGTGAAAATTGCATAGAAAAGTGAAGTAAAAGAATATAACAAAAACAATTCGAAAGAGTCAGGTATTAAAGTTATGCGATAAAAAAAAAATTAAAGTGTAAAAATATATCTAGAAGAACTCGTAAATAATATAGTAAAATAAATTTCCAGTTAACCAATACACACTTATACATCCACATTCTTACAATGATTGTTTTTTTCAATATATTTTTATGGCCTATCTGTTATCTGTTATTGCTATCTGTTTGTTATCGCGCAGTTTGAATTCTTGGAAAAGCCAGGTAATCCGTAGTGATGCACGTTATGTATCCTGTTCCATCAATGAGGATCGGGTGTTTATTGTTGTTTGTTACAGTGTTTACTGTAGGCAAGAGATTAAAATAAATAGATAATACCATCACTTCAAATTGCTGTATCCAGATTACAAATTCTTCAGAATTTAAATTTCTATCGTAAATTAATTGCAGATTTACTGTTCAGTGTGTATAATATTAGTTTAAAAGTTTTAATTGAAAAAATGTCTGCTGCTTTTTACTAATTAATTCTAAGTTTTAATAACATGTTTCACTACAATCATTCGATTTTCTATCATTTTTCCTTAGTGTTTGGTGTAGAATAACATAAAAATAAGAAGTTTTAAAGGTTTAGTTCATTCCTGATATAGTAACTGATAATCTGAACTTAGTATTACGAAAAAAATTGTTTATCTGCAATCACTATTTCCAGAATCAATCTATTCATATGTAAACGATAAAAAAATTCTAAAATGTAAAAAAAATAAGTTTTAAAATACAACGAGAAATTTTTGGAGTTATTTGTAATTACAGCCCAACTATAGATAGCATCGAATAGCCTGCAATTTGAGTTGGATTTAATCAACAGGTGACTGAGTGTATGGAAAATACGCGTTAACCAAGTAAAATCGAACAATGCGTCATTCAAGATGAGGAGTATGACTGCCCACAGCTGGGCATCAGACGACGACCTTGATACCGTTGTTATTCCGCAAACTGAGAGTGTAAGATACTTACATCTACAGCTTGACCGTCGACTAACGTGAAAGTTCATACAAGAGAGAAGAGAAGGCCACTTGAGATAAAGTTAAAGGAAATGTTCTGGTTATTAGGCAGACGTTCTCGTTTGTCCTTGTCTAATAAGCTGCTGGTATATTCAACAATTCTGAAACTTAACTAGACCTATGGTATCGAACTATGGGGCACTGCGACATCCTACAGAAGTTCCAAAATAGTGAGGTTTACACTCATTACCTGAGTAGGTTTAAATAGAGACATCTTGGTTTACAAGGAGCAATGAGATCCATGATCATTCAGGTTTACGGTCCGTGTGGGAGGAGATAAAACGTTTCAGTTCAAAATACGAAAAACGGCTTAACTATTAAACAAATCAATTGGCAGTAAACCTACTAAACAATGGGGATGACATTAGAAGGTCGAACCGACTGCACTTCTAGACGTGTCCCTGTAGTGTCTTAATGGGTCTATAGTAACTTTGACTGTGAGTATTGTGCAATATCAATTCGACATTTAATTTCAAATTGTTACATATACTTTTTTTTATTTCTTATTTTACATTGATTCATCATCTTTTTTACTTCTACTTATATCTTATTTTGCTTTCTATTGTTCTAGTGATGTTGAGTGTCATTCATAATTGTTAATTGTATGTGAATGTCATAAAAGTTTTTATTGTACTAGAGTGTAATTTTTGAGGAGTTTCGCTGAGGACTCCTTATCATCATCTGATCCAATTTACTAAAGGTTTATGTAAATGTAACCTATTTTAAAATTTTTGTAATCTAAACTTCTTCACAATTATGAAAATCGATCCAATTTTATAACAGTGGTAGAATTTTCACTTGAAATTGGTTAAAGAACATTATTTGTTATAAAGTAGGCTGATCAGTTTCAGCTTAAAACTTTTAATATTTTATATACGCAAATATGAGCTGTAATTAGTTGAGGAAACAGTAGTAAGCGATTTGATAAATAATGTGTTGAGATATGGCAAAAATGGGCAACATTTTATGTCCATTCGGTTAAGCCAAATAAGCTTTTTTGTGTAACGTCTGATAGGATTTTTAACTAAAATATGAAAAGTACATAGGTCGTTATTTCATTGAAAAAGGGTGCATTTCACAATTGTTGATGAGAAAAGAAAGTTTTCGTATTCGCAAAATCTATATAATCAGCATTTTCAAGCAAGATTTTCACTGCTTTTACATGAAAAAAAAATGAATGCCATTAAATATCTTTAGAACCTTCTTCTATTCCGTTAGGAATAGAAGAAGGTTGTACTGTAGTAAATAACTACCCAGTCAACCATTAGCTGAGTATAACTCATCGAATTGATTTTATTCCTAAATAACGTAAAATCTATTCCAATCGATAAAGCGTGATGAAATAAGAAGTTTTATGCATGATTAAATAAGAAGTTTGGTATTACAAATTATAAAATGCAATATCCAGGACTTCACATGACGTTAATATAAATTTTATTGGTTCTCACACACATTTTATATGACTCAGGGAAATATGTCATTGCTAAATTAGAGACTTATTTAAGATACAAAGATTTAATACAACTTTATTTACAGTTAGGCGAAAACGTAGACGTATTTTATTACCCTAGTAATAAAAAATCTTTATTATTTTTAATATTTTTTTAATTCTAGTTAATAACAGGATAATATCATTTTAAAATAAATGCTAAAACTAATATTTTTATAATCGATGATGGTGTTAAAAACTGCTACTGTAACTACGCACATTAAATTTTAGAATTATTTCTTGTAAGCTAAAAGTAAAGGTAATTCTGATGAAGAGACAAATTCGATATGTTTAGAACACGTAGTGACATGAGAGTGAAACCGAAAGTCCCTAGACATTTTAATCAACTTTTTTTTTGTCCAATCTGTTATATGAATTGATTCAAATTGAATCGAAAGAAAAAATTTTAATATTTAGGCATATTTTTCCGATTTCTTAAGGCTGAGTATTTTAATTATATAAATATATATAGGGTGTTTCACGTAATGTTACCGGCGGTTTCAGAGCTCATTCTACTCGTGAAAATAATGTGAAAAGATCATTAAATGTGGGTCCGGAAACGCTTCACTAGCGAGCTATGGCTAGCGAAAGATTTTGCTTTGATTCCTCGGCAATGAGTGAAATAAAATCAAATTTCGTCACTTGTATTGGTTTTTACTGAGCTATTTAAATCAACTTTCTCATAATTAAATTATCTACAAGTTTTCATAATAAATTTTACGCTTATTAGTATTTTAACAAACATTTTGTATTACAAAGTAAAAAAACGTGTTTTTAGACAACAAATTTTTCTGTTTTACGTTTGATATTATGAAAACTATCTGAGGTATAGTTCTGAAATCTATTTTATTAGTATTTCAGGTCAAAAACCATAAAGTTTACTCCTTCATTTGTGTTCCTAGAATTTCAGTATGGGTTTATTTCACTCTGTCCAGGAATCAGTACGAAATCTCAAACTTACATATTTATATGTGTGATTGAGTGACTGAGCGAGCGAGCGAACGTGCGCACGCGTGTGTGTGTGTGTGTATTTATGTACAGATCACATACCCTTGCACACAGTTATAACAATTGAGAACAGAAGGTTGTAAATGTACATCAAAGTGAAGTCTTCACAACTATTTCACTTACGTATTGGCGAATGTATTTTATTTATTTCTACTCTCTCCGGTAACTACAGGCTTAACCCAGTTTCATAATTCCTTCTTATTTTATTTTTTTTTTTATGATAAATAGTTTTCGTATGAAAAATATCAAACCTGATTGGAATTAATGTTGAATTTTCTGGATAAAAGACAAAAACACCACACCAACACTCCAAAACAGAGGTAGGTGAAATGATGGAATGAATTGAGATAGTTGATCATAAAAACGGTAATGACTAACGGTTACTCAAAACTGACTTATATTGGTTTCTGAATTTATTAGGGTCATCATTAGAATGTTATTTCACACAAATGTTTCCTATATTTTTCTTGTTTTCATATAAACAAGAATTTACATTCAGTGAAGAAATAATACCCTTAGTGTACTGTTTCTTCTTGAATGACATTGGATCACTCTACTTGAGAATCATTGACAGGGTTGATGTTGCAGGGTGAGGCCTTAGTTTGGACAGTTTATAATCGCCAACGGGTGGAGCAGGGGTGGAGTCCTTAATAGTACTTGAGATTAATATGCCCTGTTTTTGTCGTATCCGCTTAGTTTTATATTCAGTGACACAAAAAATAGATAATGGAGGTTTTTGTTTTAAATAATAAAACTTATTTTATAATAGATTATTCATAAATAATAGCTCATGCATTTCTTCTTGTCGGATAATAAGGGAATTAATTCGCTTAATTTTAATTGTGGTGGGTGTAAACATTTATTTTATGTATTAATTACATATACGTAGGCCTCATTCAAACACCGACATTATGTCATTTGATACCATTGTTGTGTATCGCTTTGCAGGTTGTTCTTTTTTTATTATTAATAATATTCTTCATCTCTCTCTCTCCTTGGGTTACGTCATCTATTTTTAAATCTATTCTATCATACTTCTTATTGTCTTGTTGCACAACTTATGACTATTACTGTATAAAGTGTCCTTCCTTATAATTAATTGACAACACTAAATTTATTAATCTGTATATAGAGACCAATAAATAAAGTAATTTTTAATTTTATAATATAAATAATTATATTTTGTAACGGTACCTTTATACTGCGGTTAATGCCTTTTACCCGTTGAAAATTCAACCGCATTAATAATTTAAAATACATTAATATCCTTAACCTGAAAAGATGTAGCAGTAACAAAGAAATATATAATGTGTCTGCTGTAAGTACTATAAAAAAGGTTTTACGAGAATTCAGTGTTGTTTAAAATTGAGACAGTTTGATAAGTTCAAATTTTATCTTTGAGCTTATTTTTATTTCTTGAAAAAAAAATCGTCTCCCTCCCCCCAAAAAAGTATAGCCAGTTATGGAAAATAACTTGGTTACAATTATGCAAACTGACAAATACTTCTCAATAAGAGCATAATGAAGGTATGCTAATTTTTTAGTTTACATTTTTATCTTTATAAATACTTGGTATAGATGCCCGTAACCACGTAATTAATTTTTGAAAAGAGTCCCTACAATAAAAAAGAAGAACCACCTCCTTTTTTCCCTTGTTTATCAGAATGTAACCAAACAAACCATATAGTTTTTAAGTTCATAAATTTTATTTTTTTCTCGTATTCTGGAAAAACTTCTACATTTTATGTTTTATTTAATTTTTTTAAAATCTATTATTGATATAAAGGCCGGAATTATTGGTGCCTTTAGTACACACGGTCTTGGGTTAGGTTTCTCATAGAAGAATGACATTATTTTGCCTTTATTTATTACACTGCATATTTTTCATTACGATATGAGTAAAAAGCTTATATCTCTAGGGTTCCAGTATTAAGATAAAAAATAGAATATTAATTTAATTGCATTAGTACACTTCAGAATAACTGTGGAAAAAATTATTTCATTTTTTTTTGTACAGACTAACTGTAATTTTTTTACATAAATTTCTTAATCATGCAGTTATTGAGCTATTTAACTAACATTTAAAACTTTTAATACAATATTACCCTGTTTGATTTTAAGTAATACAATTTTATAACATAAAATAATTACAAGGATAATTACCAGTTTTAGAAGACGCATGTATATTTCTTTTATAACAACTAAAATCTAAGTTAAAAATTTATTATGTAAATCCCCTTGCTTTGAACTTGCTAGACAACGATGATGGACATTAGACAATAAAAAAGGGTTCATGTGCTAGACATTGGTGATGGTCGTTGAAGATATTCTATTTACGTTTTTTTGGTACTTTTTGTAACTTTATGCATTTATCTATTTCTGTTACTATTTTTTTGTTTCCATTGTTGCATTTTATCAGCGTTTTATTTATGTCTGTTTAATTTTTTTAATCGTTCGTTTATCTAACTGTATTTATATGTTCATTATGATTTTTATTTGATAAAAAACATGCCGGTCAAACTGAATGTATTAATTCTCATGTAATCCATAAATTGGGTAAGTTATAGAACCCAATAATGATACTTATCACATTATTAGTGTCAAGTTACAGCTTAGTGTTATTATAAGTATATTTGTTAACATGGACGTTTACTATTATTATAATCATTTACTAATTTTTTTTTTGTGGCTGGGGGAGTTCATCATTGGATGGCCTTCCCTCATGTGTTATATTTTAACATATTTACTTATGGTTTCGTCAGGAGAAACTAATTGTAAATTTTTGTTCTACAGCAAAAAAAGGAAAAAATAAATTTTATGCAGTGTAATAAAAGGATCTTTTTATAACGTTTTAATTTTTAAGAAAATAACCAGCTTATCCAAAGGTTTTTCAGGCAGTAAGAAATATAATCTGTTACAGTGTTTATTTCTGACTTCAATGGTATTTAAAATAAAACATCTAAATTTCTGGATACAACGCAAAATTACTAAATAATGAATACAACTTCAATATTCTCTACAACTAATGAAAACCACTATTCATTCTCAATATTATGTACAATATTTTAGGTAATTTAATATAAGTACTATTCAGCATATAATATACATCACATGTTTTATGAATAAATATTTAGCGGATAAAATTTTATTTAAATAAAAAAAAAACGTGGAAGTTTCCTCGTGAGAGAAAAAAGAAAACAGTTAAACACGAGGGTTAAGGAATTCACCCTTGTCACGGTCCAACAAACTTTTAATATACAAACTGATTTTAAAACCATATGATAAAGAAATATGTGGTATAACGAGCAAGGAAAATGATGAGATTATACATTTCTCGAATAAGTTGGCGAGTTCCATTACTTTGGCATCGTGGTTCGCACGGAACGAAGAAATTCACGACTACGTAGAATTATCTTATGTTTGCGAAGAGTTCAAACGGTTCGGTTCAAAATATAGACAACGGTTAGATAATCATATGAACTTTCTAGCAGTTAACTCCTAGACAACAGCGAGGATGATCAGGGATTGAAACGCCTACATGTTCTGCACTTGAGGGAATCTGAGTGATTGTTAAGTTGATTCAATATCACATATGTGATGAGCATCTTTCTATGCCATGATGAGGAGCCTAGCCTCTTTCCATTTATCTCCATAAGCTTGTTATATTGCTATTTATTTGTCTTTGTGTATTTTTTAATGATGTTACAATTTTTTTTTCATTAGACCTCTTTGAACTCTTATACCTCTATGGTTTTATTCAGTGCAAATATGATTATATGTGTATGTATGTACTTTATTTTATATCTTTATGTATATGTTCGTTTTATTGAGGGTGTTCGTTGGATACCCTCATCATGTGCTTTTTGTAATACGATATACTTATGGTTCCTTACTCGAACCGATTATAAATAAACAAATTGTAAGGAAAAATAAAAAAAATAAATTAATCGGCCTCATTATAAAGTTTAGGTGACATTTCGCTAACGCTGTCTAGGCTTTTTACAACAGTCGATGGTAACGTTAGATATATCAAATAGCTTTCAGATTAAAACTGAACATACTCATGTATAAGGACGGTATTTGTGGATCAGAAAAGAAAGCTCGGTCGGTTATATCGTACCGTACGCATTATGGTGTTATTGAACCAACAACATAATAGTGTACCATAAATATTCTATTTGTTGACCATGAAATATTATTACAAAGGATTGCTGCATTTTTCAGACGGCGGTTTTAAGGAATACTTTAATAACCGGTGCAGGTAGTGTAGCGGTCAAATAGATAAGCTATGTATGTAGCTAGCCTCAAGTACATGTAGGATTGAATTTTGTTATTCGGTGATGGTGGTGATGCTGATGGAATAGTTTACGTTGTGGTTTTTTAGTTACATTTAATATAATATAATATTTTCACAGCAAATACCAACACATACTTCTAATATAATTTAGCGGCTTAAATTCCTTTCCTTCCGCATAATAAAACTAAGTAATAATAATAATAATAACAGCAGTAGAAAAATAAAATTATTTATCCTTATTATTCGGTTACGTAGTGCTTTGTTTCAGGTACCTAATTACACTATGTTTTGACATGTACATATGTACGATTGAAATGAAGTTTTTATTATCTTACAATATGGTTCTTTCTTATTCGGAATGTTATTGTTAAAATCGGTTATTTGTTTCGTAAGGTAGCATGAGCAACATTTCTGATGTTCCTAAAATTTTATAAAAAATTTATTGAAATTGATTTAGCAGCGTTAAAAATGCTAATAATGATTAAAAAGACTAATTCTTAAAAACTCAAGTTAGGCTAAATCTAACTTTTAAAAAATTCAGCCATAAGTTTATCAATGGTCCGGGAATTTTCTAACTGATTCTGGGTATCTAATCTACAAAGGTAACTTGCTTCAATAGTAGTTTCAGAATATTCTGATTTTTACATCCTTGTACGAAGTAAAGAAAGTATTTATAAGTATTAAAGTGATCGCGAAAAATTTCTATTTTCACATTTCAACAGAAATATCCATTTTGACCATCCCTGAATGCATTTTGACTAGTTTTGGCGTGACGTATGTATGTATCTCGCATAACTCAATTAGCCGTAGGATGTTGAAATTTTGGATTTAGGACTGCTGTAACATCTAGTTTGTACACCTCCCCTTTTGATTGTAATCGACTGGACCAAAAGTATCCAAAAAAGCCCGAACTTTTAACTTTTTTTTGGACTTTTTAACTGCAGTAATCAGCTCTCATTGAGAGCTTTTCAACGATATAAGTGGTACTTATTTTCATTGGTTCCAGATAACCATATAAAATTTTAATTAATAAAATATTTGGATCGTACAAGGGGAAGGCACATCGGTTCGAATCCGACTTCATTTCCTTTTTTTTAACTTTTTTTTAAATTTAAATATATTGATATATTTATAATTAATTACCTCTGATTGTAAACGATTTTTTAAAAACTTTTTTAACTTTTTTTTTTAATTTAAATGTATTGATTTATTAATATATTTTAATTAACCTCTGACTGTAAAAAAAATGTGTATATATAATTTTATAGACGTACAAGAAACTCATGTGATGTCCACATCAATTTTTTTTTTTTTGTTTTGATTAACGTAATTAATTTTATTTATCCAAATTTTTTTAAATGTACTTTTATTTCATATTCGTAAAAATTAATCTTTATAATTTACTAATTGAATAAGAAATGGTAACGAATTCTTTGATTACCATCTCTTATTTATTCTTAGAATGGGAAACCATTCCATCGAAAAAAATATTTCCTGAGAATATTTCTAAAAAAAAATGTTATTTGCTTTTAATGAAAAAGCAAAGTATATGCAAAATGATTTAACTATATTTTTAAAACTGAATTTTTTTGTAATACGCTTACTGAAAATCCTAAAAACTAAAAAAAAATTTATCATGCAAGTTTTTTGCTAATGGTTCAAGCAACATGCCGACAGAAAAATCGAGGTAATATTTTTAAAATTTTATAAACATAAAGAGGGACTTAAAAATTTTGAAGCAGTCGGTAGAAAGGAAATAGTTATGGTGAGCTCAAAAATCGAATCACCACAATAGTTGTAGAAGTGATCGGTATACTTAATCGAGTTTAGTAAGAAAATTAACCGTTTAACCAATGGCTCTTACATTGACCCAAAATAACTTTTATGAAAATTTAAAGTTTTTCTATAAAACTATATCTCAACCGATTCTATAAGAATGCTGAAACTTCTATTTTCCTTCAACGTTGTTAATTTTCTCTGAGCGTTATGATGTTTATTATACAGCCAGCCCCTTTAGTCAACAGAATGGACGTCCACTTGTTAGGCTAAATATCATCGGAATTCCAGCGGAATTAAGGTACTGATAGTACATTTACCTTGTTGGAGAAGGCTAAGGGAAACCATTTTATTATTAAGTTTCCCTTTTAAGCCTAACACAGGCTTCTTGTTACTTATCTATTGTAGAAAGTTGTACCCATTCAGTTATAGATTCTTAATGTAAATAAAAATTTAATAGATCATTTTTGACAAATTTATATATATATATATATCATTTTTATGAATGTTATTGGAATTTTCAGAAAATTAGCGTGGGATGTTTTTCAACAATTGAGACAATTTTACTGTTAGGTTAAATTGTCATAATTTTGAGTGTATTACAAAAATCATTTATTCGTATTATTCATGATATATTTACATTATTTAATTAAGTCTTCATTTTTTGTTTTTATGAATTTCAATGAAAGCACTTAATAAGCAGAGAAAATATAACACGATAAATAAGAAAACGATCATCGTATATTTATTTTGAAATTCATGTTATTTGCAATTACGGGACAAAAAACAAAGAACTGCATGCAAGTAGAGAAAGAAGTCATGCGCTGTGTCCGCATCAGACCTTTTAATTTCAATCATTATTAAATGTGCTTTGTAACGTTGCTTCGTTTAACGCAGGATTCACAACTATTGGTGGCTGTAGCCGACTGTTGTTTAAAATTTAAAGATTACATGAGGGTGGTTATTCATTTTTTTCTTGCACGTGTTTTAAATTTACCGTCACCGTTGTTCAATTCCTGCATCATTGTACTTTTTGCGTTGTCATTGTCAAGGATGAGCATAAGCACGGACAGCAATAGTAGACTTTTTTTATTTTTCTCTTTTCATTAAATTACTTTTAACGTAGAGCGACAATGACGATTCATTTTGAAGGACAGGATACTTCTTTTTTTTAATAATCTTTATCCTTGTTTATTTATACAGGAAAGAAATAATTACCGCTAGAAATATTTTTGATTAGTAGAAAGGAATATCTTAATTTCTCGTATTTACTGTTTTCTTTAGTTTTACTTCAACACTTTACGATATGCGGTTGTCTGTAATGACTAAAGTGGAGTTGAACTTTTTTTTTCTTAATTAATTTTATTATCTTTCAACAGTTTGTTTGACATATTATAGTTTAACAGTTATTACAGTTCATTTATTAAACATTCTTGAAGTAATAGCATTAATTGAATCCCATTACGTAAAGTATTCCGATAAATTGGCATTCGAGTTCAATTAAAAATATAATTTTATAGTTGAACTAATATAAATTATTTTTAGAAGTAATATCAAAATATTTTGGATCCTATTCTTAGTTTTGTGTTAACATGTTCCAACATAAGAATTGTACAGAAAGAGAAAATGTCTTGCACGTTACTCGTATTTGTTTTGCATTGCTATATTTAGGCACCCTCGTGATATTGAACATTTTCTCAAGATTTTTATCTATATTTTTTTTTAAAGGTAATAATATATTTAAAAATAAAGAATTTTAGAGATAGTGATATCTACATTAATGTGCCAAACCTAGTTTGGTCACCGGACCGAACTTCCTGGTCCTCGATGTATTAGTCCGAATTATTTTAGGCATATTTTTTAATTTACAAGTAGGATTCTTTTCGTAGATCAGGGATTTGATAAAATCAATCAGTAAAAGAAAAAAATCAAAAATCTTTCTTTAATTAATTGGGTAAGCAATTGTTTACCTCGTAATTTTTAGGCTGAATTTTTGAAAACTTAAGAGTTTATTATTTTTTAACCTGCCGTCGTCAATCTAAAATTACTAATTACTATGTGGTCTTAAAAAATCTTTGCTTCTCTTTTAATTAAGATTAATGTTTTCCAAATTGTTATTTTTAATACTGTTGTTGATAAATAAATCTATTGAGCATACACTCATACATACATTGAATCGAGTGTGGGTGTGTAGTTGCTCGTGCGTTATGTGAATATGTAGTTCTTTAGATGATTGTATTTTCATTATAGATTTGGCTTTGTCTTCCAATGGACTGCAGTGAAGTCCTGGTTAAGAGAGAATGCTTGAGTTGATTGGGAGCGCGGGGGGCGAGGTCGAAGTGTATTAAGAATAGAATAATGAATCGCGGTTGTGAAGTAACGGGTTCTTCTTCCTCTTTTTCTTCTTCTTATTCAACCTCTCCTGATCTCTTGAGTTTGCTCTGACCGGGACTGGTCCGGTTCGGGGCTGGACTGGACTGCACGCCCGCTCCTACCTTTACCTTTATCACTTATACATGTAGTCTATAATACATTACACACGAACACATACATTACACACGCGCGCGTATGCGCACAATATATTCTGTATTTGAGCATCTAAAGTTGTATTCAGTGGTTTCACTAGTTTACTCGTGATGACTTATTTTTCTCCTTTGAATTTAACGTTCTATTAGTCAACAGTCAGTGTACTAATTTAAATTATTAATCACAAAATTCCTTTCGTGAAGGAAGCTTTCAGCTAAAGAAAATATATTGATCTAGTATTAAATACTCTCTCTCTCTCTCTCTCTCTCTCTCTGTGTGTGTGTGTGTGTCTTCCTTAAGTCATAAAAAACGCCTCTAATATTAATGAAGACACATCTAAAAAACGATATTTTTTGGGTTATATTTTTTGTATAAGTGTATGTTTATTTTATTATATTGGCCGAGTTAATTTTAAATATTATATTGGCCGAAAAAGTGAAATTATGAAAGGAATACAAATTCTATTTTATGGGTTTAAATTTGTATTAGACAACGTCAAAGTTATTTATTCGTTGTGGAAAATTAATTCGTTATATTTTATTACATAAGGGAATGACGAATTCCCTTATAATTCGACGAATTATATTTTATTACGTAAGGGAATTTCTTCAACATCTTCCTACACTAATTTATATTACAGAAATTTTTGTTTTTTGAGCGCAAGAATGATATCTACGAGACTCTTACCGTACCGTTTACAATTTCATTGTAATTTTTTTGGATAATATTAACAATTACTAAAATCCACCTTACTAGCATATTGAAATAAATTTATCTTTCAGCTTACTTGAAAGCCATCATCAGGAGTTAAAAATATTACACAAGTCAAAAAAATTAAAAAATCATACGTTAAAATGTTTTAATAGTTTTGACTGTCCAGTCCTAACAGTATACTGAAGGAATATATACGTACTCTTATGGATTACATGAAATCAAACGGAACCATTTTATCAAGGATAAAATTATTAGATTAAATTAATATTTCTTATATTTAGTATATTTTTAACTAATATATCATCTTTAAACTATTTTTGTTCATTAATTTAATTTTTATTATTACAGGAAATATGATATTTTTCGAAATTAGAAATATTATAATAATTTATTTTTTTGTCTTCAGTCATTTGACTGGTTTGATGCAGGTCTCTAAGATTCCCTATCTAGTGCTAGTCGTTTCATTTCCGTGTACTCCCTACATCCCTAACAATTTGTTTTACATAATCTAAACGTTGACTGCCTGTACAATCTTTTCCTACAACCTGTCCCTCCAATATTAAAGCGACTATTCCAGGATGCCTTAATAAGTGGCCTCTCTTCTTTTAACTATATTTTTTCAAATGCTTCTTTCTTCATCTATTTGCCGCAACACCTCTTCACTTGTCGCTTTATCCACACATCTGATTTTTAACATTCTCCTATATCACTGCACTTCAAAAGTTTCTAAAATTTTCTTCTCAGGTACTCCGACAAATAAAAGCAGTCTGTTTCATAAGGGAATATATATTATTATTATTATTATTTAAATCTCATGGATTCAATATAAAAATGAATTTTAGATCGAATGATTTCACTAGTTATTTAATTTTTTTTTAAACAATTATAATCCATAGTTAGGGAAAAAGATATTATTTTCTTCATGAAACTTATTCTGCTTGTTTTTACTTAATATTTTATTGGTATAGTTTTTTATTTTTTTATTTATAAAAAGTAAATCTTTCTTCATCCTAATTTTACAGAATAATGAGCATTCAGTATCAAAATTCCGATGAGTTATTTTATTAAATGAATTAATTTTTGTCAAATACTAATACAGTGAGTGAGTGAGTGGAAGGAAAAAAGACCAAATATAATCTACATCCAAACTGCAGTCTCTGAGCACGACGAAACGGGTACCCTATTGTTACCGATTGAGAATTAGGAAATTAAAAACTTTTCAGTTTTAGTTTGAATATCTGACTCGGCCCAAACTGAAATTCCATATGATTTGTAAAATTATTATCACAATTATACTTTTGTTTACTTAATACTTAGTTTATGTAAAAATATTTATTTTATATAAATGCATATGCCGTAAGGTTTTACACTTGCGCCAACTGCATTTTTTCATAAATATGTAGGTCAGTATAAGATATACAATTCCTAATAAGTATTAGCTTCTATTACTTGTTTTGCGACTATCGTAATATATAAATTATTAATAACGTATGAAATTTTATCTAAAGAAAATATTTTTAGCGTCTTTATGCAATACATAAAAACAAAAAATGCATTTAAAATAAATATTGATATGAAGCACACATGTGTTTATTTTGATCTTTAACTACAAGTAAAAGGAGTTTCTTATAATTCTAGAATTATCAAAAATGAAAATTATCTAATTAAAAAAAAAGTTCCTCTCGGCACGCCGGAACGCGAAGGTAGATTTCACCGGTGTTAAGTAGGGGATAAAAAAGATTTCCACCTTAAAGTTAGGAAAAACTTCAAATTTACTCAATACGACAACGGTTGCATGTGAAAAAATGTTTCTCATGTTTAGCATTCAAGCCCCATCTTCTTACAATTCCAGCAATATTTTAATCTTCTCTTGCCGTAAGGGTTGGTCATATCAAAAATTGTTTCAGACAAACGTTTTAGGTAACGTTTAGATGACTAATAAGACCACTTTAAACCTATTTGATACTGTGACTATTAAGGGAGGTAGGTATGATTTTCTTTGTCTTCGAAACCCCATTTTTTCCACCCCCTGGACCAATGGTTGGTGATATGGAAAAACTTTACTTATATAAGTTTTAGGCCCTTATCCAAATAATAGAAGGTACTTTAAACGAATTTGACATTTTACTTAATAAGAAAGTTATAGTGACATTTTGTGATTTTGAAAAAGCCCTCCCATTTCCACCCCCCCCCCACATGGTCCGATTTTGCCCATTAACGAACTCGATCGATATTTTGGGTCGTTATATTTTATGTATCAATTTGAAAGTTATTGGCGCAAAATTACGGCAGTTATCGTGTCCACAAGAAAATGAAATATATATATATATAAATTTTTGAACTGACGGTGGTTTTGCGTTCTGGGGGATGTAAAATTCAAAGAAATGTCGAAATTTTCCGAAAGTCAAATCATGGTACCCATTACTATAGGTAGCTTTCTTATGAAATCTACCTAAAAGAATATTTTCGGGTATTCTGAAATTTTCTTTGATAATTTTGGAGTGAGACTGTAGAGTATTTGTTATAGTTATTAATGTACATATCCATTTACATAGATTATAATTACAACGTATCTGATTTTTTATGGATTATTTTTATTCAACTTTGATATTGCATCAATATGAAGACCTCAGAGTAGTTTTATTTTTACAATATCTTTGAAATTTAAAAAATGAAACACTGGGCTTTAAACAGAAAATAAATCTATTTTAAATTATTTGGTGCTTTAAATGTATCTTGCAGAAATTTAATGTTCTAGATAACAATATATTCTTGAATATAAAAATACAGTGTATTTTAATCTCTATTTAACAATACTCTTGGATATAGATAAATACAGATTAAAATTTATTTTAATCTGTATTTTGCTTATACAATTTTCTATTTTAACTGTCTGAGCGAAATTTACTATAATAACAACCTTTTATTCGCGTTTCGCATCGTTAATATAAGAACTTTATTGTTCTATGATTAATTCACCATATAAGTTTTACAGCTTGTTGAGATATGAGAATATGAGATAGAAATTTTGTATGAAAAATGCCATGCCTGGCTGGGATTCGAACCTGGGATCACGGGTTTGAAAAAAACCTGTTTTCGGGCTACCGTATCCTTTCTGTATGTATCCATTTTTGCTGGTTACATTACTATGTATATACATATGAATTTAATCAGACCAATATGATGCCGATATCGTGGAATTTTTAAAACCAAAAAATTAATTTTTTCGTAGTTTTAAAAAAACATCGTTTACTGGTGCTAAAAATATGAGCCCAAATTTAATAATATCCTATATAGAAGTACACTTAATAATGTTTCGTCGGTCGTTTTCATAACCATATTTTCATACGGTTGTAGGTGATGTGAAATGCACCACAGTCACTACCGAAAACGGCATCATACTTACAATATTATAGCTGCTAGACTTACTACGGAAAATAAGAAGTGAAGTGTTACCGGTTGTCTACCTCTGCAGCTTTACGTTTCACAGTCATAGAATTTACTGAAACAGGTAATGTAAGGCAATAGATTGATGATCAAGTTTTGGAAAAATAGAACATTGCATACACCACTATAGATCTTAAGAGAAGATGTATTTTTTATAGAAATTTGCGTCAACTTTTGAATGACTGTTTAATTTACGGACTAGAATATGGATGAATGTTACACCGAAGCACAGTAACTATACATGGACTGGGCGTTGGTCTAATTCACGAGTGTCAAGTTACTTTACAAGAAATTTTAGCGAATATTTTTGAACATATTAGATTAATGTCCTTTATTTTATATCAGTTTCCCTACGTTGAGAACTGTACGCTGATTATTTTTTCATTTTTCATTATTTTCTTAAATTCCTATAGTTTCACTGATCGCTTACGGTACTTAATTTAAAACCCTCTTTCTTAATAATTAGTAAAAGGGATTTGTTGTGAATAATACCTTGAACTCGTTACTGTAGTTTTATTACAGGTTATTTTCCTCAGCAACAGTTAGTTTTCTGATTAAATGACGAAGTGGTGTAAATTAAATTTATTAATTTACTATCTAAAAACTAACTTATAACATAAATTGATGCTGTTACATTTACTAAAAAGATTATTATGTATTATATTTTTTATTATTATTGTTATTATTTATAATAATGGTTCTGACCTTTAAATTTGATCGAGTTGTCTGTTAAATGATAAAAGTTTCGTAACGTAATTTTTCTAAGTCTTTGTTATTTTGTTTGTTATAACGAGCGATCGTTACCATGGTAACAGGAAGACTGTACGCTCATTACTGCCGATGACTAGCGTAGATCAGAAAGAACGATGTGATCATGATGAATGTGAGTCGATATGCGATAGCATTGCTCCTGTTTTGTTCGCATCATTTTTTTAGGTGTAAATTTACACATTTTGGACTTTGTGATAACTGAGCGCTTTTTTCCTTTACGATTCGTTAAGATGATACGATAGAAATGTATAATATATTCTGAATTTTTCGCTTGAGACTGCTTTGGATCTCAGCTCGATAAAATTAAAGTTATATAAAGCAATTTCAGCTGATCGTATTGAAAGAGACGATATATTTTTGCCGTGATGTATTATATTTTCTTTTTTCCACTTTTGAATTTGGGGTATTATAAAATCAAAAACTCTCCTTTTTTTAATCGAATTGTTGTATCATAAGATCGCTTGTTCGTAAAAGTTTCATCTTTTGAAAAACTTTTTTAATTTAGGTTTATCTTCAGATCATTAATACTCAAAACACCCACATTTGACTTCATCAAAAAATATTTTGAGTGAATTACCGAAACTATTCGAGCAGTCATGAAGAAAAAACCAAAATATAAATTTATTGTATGGCTTATCATTAAAAAAAAGTTATTAACAGTGAGTTATTATATTATAAATAATACAATATGAACATATTATATTATTTAATAATTATCTTCGACTTAAATGCTATTTATCAAAATGTATATAATAAATATAAAAATTAGTAACTTTATTTTTTGCGTTTTTATAGTTTATGAATCCGTTTTGAACTTTCGGCATCAATATTCTATACGTTTGTATGTATTTTTTGAAAAGGTTATTGAATATTTTGTGTAATTGTTGAAAAGCATCAAACCAGATATGAAATTTTGAAACATATCAGGATATGACTTGATTTTGAATGTTACCTGGTTGATTAGTGTTGCCAGCTAAAGAAATTAAATTACATTTTTCTGTTGTAAATATTGTTATATTTCTCGTATAAAAGATAAATTGTTATGTTTTACACAGTTATATAAAAAAAAAACTTTCTTTCATCACAACAAGCACCCGATTTTCAACTGTTTTATTTTTATGATAACAAAATTGTTGATAAAAAATTCCTAATTTTTCTTTGAAATCGAACCTAGTAACAACTGATTAGCTCGAAGGTAAACTCGTACTATCTAACAGACTAGTTGCTGAAAAAAGCCATAAGCATTTATTTCATTTTTAAATTTCTACAAATTATAATTAGTTATATTTATAAAGATCCTTTACTTTGTATCTATCCTTTACCTTTGAAAAAAAAGGGTAATGCAACCTAGAAAACAAGCGCAAAAGAAATTCTTTAAAAATGGAAGTCAAGAAGACAAGTTATTATCATTAAATTTTATAAAAGTAAACTTTTAGATGTCTATAAAACAAAATAATTATTATAATTACTGATGATAATTCATTTTTTATTGACGTAAAAGTGTTTTTTTTTGTTGGTTTCCTTTTTTACGACTTTTTGAAGAAAAGTATGGTATTTTCTTTACATTTTGAAGTATGAGGAGTACGAAAATACCATTTACTTAAAATCAGGTTTCATTTTTTATGCCTATGTATAAAATTCTGGGTCTCCAAAATTTCCAAAACTATTAAATCAATTTCATTGAAATTTAGATACGCTCTAGCAGTTTATCTGAAGTTGTGCATGGGAAGATTTTATGAAAATTGGTTTAGTCGTTCTTGAGTTACACTCAATTTAATAACTGCCGAAAAATTATTTTAGTTACAATGGTACAGAGTTACAATGGTAAATGAGTTGAAACTAGTCGTTTTTAATTTTTTTTGCTTTTTTGACGTGTAATTATTTTTTATGGATCAAATTTTTTTTCTGTAAAATTTTATACAAGAACTAGCTTCTCCTGGCGTGCCTACGGTACGCCCTCTTCAGCTACGACCTCCGGGCGGGTTGCCCTGGCGGACGGCGTCTCGGAGTGAGATTATTAGGTGTTCAAAATTGATCTTTAATTACAGCTTTATTCTTGTGTAAAAATGTTTTTTTTTTTTTTAATGATGAAAATTGATCAAGGAAAAGCGAAAAATTATCAGTAAATCTTCCCAATTAAATTTGGTTTAGATCGGTTTAGGCATAGGCGCCGGATTTTGAATTTTTTTGGGAGGAGGATCAGAGAAAAAAAAAGGAAAAATAAGGAAAAGATCACTTCGGGGATCCCCCATTTGAAGCGAAGGCATCGTAAAGTCCCGGTGAGGGAACTCCTTTGGGATCTCCTTGCTAGGGGCACGGCATGAAAAGATCGAGTCCCGGCTGCCTGGGTGGGGCCTTCGGAATGGCATAGCTGGGCCCAAGGTTACTGCTGCTCAGGTGGTTTGAGGCACTGGCACCCCCCTCCCTCTGGAGCTGTGTGTATGCTTAAGTGGGAATCCGGCTCTGGGGTGCGGGGAAAATAACGAGAACAAAAAAAGGACGGACGTACACATAGACAGACAGACATACATATACAAATCCCTTTAGTAGGCTAGAATGAGTTGTTAATTCTTCAAGAGAAAAAAAATTAAATACAAAAAGTCGGTCTTTTTTTAGTCGTCTTTTTTAAATTTATTACCAATTTTTTTTTTTTTAATTTTAAATATCACAAATTGTAATCCTATCACTCGGTAATTAAAACTGTTTTTAAAAATTACAAGTTTAAAAATTATTCGCACGAGATGATTAAAAAATTAATTACTTTCAATTTGTTACGTTTTAAATAGTTTTTTTTAATAATATATTAAATTAGTTTTGCTTTAATTCTAACTTAAGATAAGATTAGAAAACTAGTAGATTATTTATTGCAATTTTTTTTTTTTTTGTTTTTAACTAATTTTAATGGACAATAATTTTGTTTATCTATGCGAGGTGACCTTTTAATTCATTCCATGACGGTTACTTAAACTTAAATTGTGCACGGATCATGGAGCATTCTTTAAATACTTCTTATATATCTGTTTATATTCCTTTTTTACTTATATTTTTTATCTCTTAACCAATATTATTTTTGAACATGAATTCATCCACTTTTTTAAAAATAAAAGAATGTAACGTTGTCTGTACTGTGAAAATTTCCTTATTAAATATATATGTATATGTATATAGAGTGAGATAGTGTTGTTAATACAACATTCAGCAACCAAACTGTACTGTAACAAATGCGTTACACTGAGATTAAAGCTTAATAATCACCGTTGATGCGCTTTATTATGATTTTACTGTAATATCGTCGTTTTTTGTTTTGTTTTTTTCTTTTTTTTAATTGAAATTATCATTACGGATGTAGTTCAGTACAATACCTGTAAAAGGTTAATCTGCTTGGTATTTAGGAAAATGTTGTATAATTAAATTAATCGGATGAAAAAGCTAAAGCTGCTTTATTAATTTTCATCAAAATGGAAAATATATATGTTTTTACTTTTGGTTCAGAAATGAGGGAATAATAATAATAATAATAATTTTTTTTATCTCCTCACACTGGTGAAATTAACACAACAATTACATTAACGTAACAATAGGATGTGATAACCTTTTTAACTCTGGATAACTCAGCTAAGCACTGAAAATACTAATACATACATGTTTATATATATATGTGTGTGTGTGTGTGTGTACATGCGCGCAAGATAATACATTTATATATGTATTATCTTTATATATATATATATATATATATATATATATATATATAAACTTTTTAAAAAATCTGCTTTGATTAATCCAGCGAAATAGGATATAAACTGAGAATGTGGTAGAATTGTTCCGGTTTTAATTAGAGTAACCATTGTATAGCACTTTCCCTGAAACCATTACGAACAAGTTATTATAAACTTATTTCATAAGAGACAAGTGTAGGCTTATTAGGTTATATTTCAGGTGGTGGCCAGCAGTTGGATTCTTTGTTTTGATTCTTTATTTTAAAAGTGAAATTCGAATCTTTAACCTGTTATCTTTCAGGTAAGTATATTATATTTAACTGTCGGCTACATACCACATGACGATGTGATTATAGTAGTATTTACTATCTTTGAATCTTGTATTTGCTGTTGTATACACTGGTGGAAAAATTATCTGTATCTCCACATTCAGTAATTATATTTTTCTTTATGACAAAAAATTAGTTTAACTTTTAACTTAATTAATATAGCAATTAATATTAATCATCTTAAACTGAGATGGCTACTTTCTGTTACCATCCCTGGGCGTGGTCTAATTTTATCTTATTCCTCTATTTTTTCCCCACTGTGATCATTTTTAAGATGTTTTTAAATATCTGATATAAACATAATTAATAATTTTAATTAGGAATATCCCAAAAAAAAGTGAGTTGGGCTTTTGTTGTGATTGTGTCGTTAAGATTATGTATTTATATTTGCTGAAAACTACATTTTTTTTTTTACATAATCCTAGCATTTACCCTGCAGATAGAATGCCCTTGTAATAAGCCGAGTTCATTTAGTTAACGTAAGAATTATAACCGGCTAGATATATTCTTTTATATAGTCTGTAACGACTTAGAAGGGGACAGTATAGTGAGCAATGTCAGTCTTTGTTTGGGGTTGGGTTTCCTGTTTACTTATAACGTTATTTTTTACTTTACAGCTTTATTCCTTTGTAGATCCATTGGTTTCCAAATTAAATTGTTGTGGATTCTCCATTCTTTAACTAGAGGTTATTTTTGCATATGTTCTTTTTTTACATCGAGTAGCTTTTTGTGAAATATCTTACTTTCAATGGTATCAGGCCATCTTATTGTTACCATTATACTACAGTATAATTTTTTCCGTTAACTGTTCTAAACAGACCAAGAAAAATAGTGGAGTTAATAAATTTTTATTTCAGTTTTAAATAGATTTATATATTTATTTTTTGATTTCACTGAAAAAAGTAAATTATTTTATCATATGTTCTGTTATTATACTTTTATTGTATTAAAAGTATTTGAACGTCCTAAAATATTAAAATATATGGTTTAATTTTTCGTTAATTATAATGTTTTGTTATTAACAAGAAGAAGAAGTAATTAATTTATAATAAATTGGAATTGAGAATGACCCTCAATCAAAATATGAAAGTGTGTACATTTTTTACACACGAAAAATCAGTTTGAAAATTGGAAAAACAAATTTTTCGCCGTTCGGTGGGTAGGTAGGGACTGTGGGAATAATGTAATTCTATATATATATATATATATATAACAGATTGTCAATGAATATGTGACAATCTAGTGCCTTTTTTGCTTGTTTGGGAGAAGTTTTGCTGGATTCGTCCTATCCTTAATTCACTTTTGAGCTTCTTTTCCATTATTTTAACCACATTATTAACATTAAGACATATGTGCGTGCTTTATTATTTGTTTATATACGTATATAGATTTATTTTTATCCCATTCGATGAAGATAAATATTGTAGTGATTTCTTTTCCTAAAGGTATAATGTCGTTATAATTTTGTTTACGTTGTTTATAATAATACTAATGATAATAAAAAGAAGAAGAAGAAAGTGAAAGTTAAATCCTGCCCGAAGTATACCATGACCGAATGCTCCCATCCGTCGGAAACGCGAACTATATAAGAAAGACCTTACGGTACGGCACTTACCTACCCATCTTGTCTGCCTACAACTCTACCTCCTGTTGCAAATGTAGTTCGCTCGGCCGCGACGAATAATCATAAGGATCTCACTCCCTGTTTGGCAATTTCCTCCCTATCTACTTTTTCCTCTCTTGTTCCTAGTTAACATAATAATAATATAATATTATTATTAATAAAAGTGTTACTTATCTCGTGGGAATCGTGCATCGCCTGATACCTCCCGGTATCTCATTCCAATTCATTTTATTCAATGCTCCTTATTGCATTGCTGCTCGTTATGGAGTATGAATTCGTAAATGATAAAATTCATTTAAAAGTAATATCGCTTGGAATATTTTTATTTCATATATGCTTATATTTATTAATGTTGTAATCGGTATCTGATATACTTTACATGAATAAATTTACTTACATTTTTTTATTTATTTTGACAGCATTCTCGATCGGATAAATTCTTTTATCTCATTTGTAATAATAATGATTATTGGTCACTGGGTTAATAATTAATACACGACTTATTGTGGGCAAACCGGGAATCTAGAATAAATTAAATTTCGCAATTATTAGCAACATCAATCTTTCTTTAAAAAAAAAGTAAGAAATAAAACTGGATTAACCACCGCCTGTTGTATTTCTGCCTATTAATGTCATAACCGCATTGAATTAAGCGGTCTGAGCGGGACAAGCTGTACTTAAAAGTAAATAAAAAATAATGAATAAAAATAATTTATTTTATTTTTCATTATTTAACCTTTTATGGGGTTTATTTTAATTCTATCGTGGAAAAAATCATTTACTCACCGATTAGAATTATTGACAACCGGCTAATACAATAATAATAATGCAATATTATTGTATTACCGGCTAATACTGCTGAATTCGGTTCACATCTAATTAAATATTTTGTTACTTTTCATTGGATTTCAGTGACTCGTTATCGGTATATTTTGATCGTAAGCACTAAATTAACCGTTCTAGATGGTTGTCTTAAACTAATTCGACCTAATCCTGTATAAAATCTTTATTAAATGTGTATTATAGAGAAAATATAACCATCACAGCTTAAAATTTTCAAAAATACTTAAAATTGGTAAATACGCTGATGGACATTTACATCAGCGTATTTACACAGCCTACTATCGCCTTCGCATGGTCTTTTCCAACCACCACTACCCACCATAACTTACATAAAACCCTCAACTCTCAAATTAACCGATTCGCGGAAGCGCGATCCCCGCGGCTTCCTCTCACACCGACAGTTTCAAACAAAAACTATATCTAACTTCAATTAGACTATTCGCTCAGATCATTGCTTGAGTGAGTCTTTACACGCAGTCTTTGGTTAGAGGAAATTATTTAATATCAAATTTTATTGTGCGAAAATTATTACTTAATTTTATACTGATTTACGATACTAGAATTAACAATAAATAAAAACAATTAATATTTAATCGAATTGAACGTAAAGTGGAGGACATGAAAACAGACATAAAATTACAAAAATTTTCTGCCATAACTCGACTATTTGTTAACAGATTTAAAAAATAAAATGTAATTTTGTTCAAAATAAAAGGGGTAATATTTTATCAAACATACCTTTTGATAAACCTAATATTTATGGAGATATAACAGATTGAATAATAAACATGGCCGCCATTTTATAATTTGTGAATTATAAATTTAAGTACTGAATTTTTGCAATTTTAAAAATTTATTACTAAGACGCTTACTAAATATTAAAGTGATTCCTCTATCCGAACTTGAGATATAAATTTTGATATAAAAATAATAAAAATGGCGGGCAGAGGTAGAGCGAAGGAGAAATTGCCATTTTTCCTAAGAATACTTTTTGTTTAGTTTTATAAGTAGAATTCGATAAAATACAGCTAGTCCACCATTTTAGAAACATTCTGTATATACATAGAAATATTTTTATTCGTTATATTTGTATGGATAAATCTAAATTAATGTAAATATCTTACATGTTTACATATTATGTGATCAAATTATGAACTCGCACCGGTGTCAAGGCCAATTTGTTTTTGCTGACATTTTTTTATAAATAGTTAAAAGAAAAGTTTATTAAACTGTACAGAATAACTATAAACAGTGGGAGGAGTATGGATGAAAGTAGACCGCACCGTATGCACATGTTAACCGTTAAATTTAATTAACCAAACATCCGCAGTTACTTGTTCAAGGACCTTAACAATTCTTTAATAGTTAAAAGATAACATTTATTATTTTCTATTGTCAGGTAGAAGGATGGTGAAAATGTCTTTTAAATATGGTGAATACTTGTTGGAGTCCCGTAAATCATCGAAAAAAGTTTTAAATTATTTTTTATTTCTGTCGAGAGAAAAATTACCAGGTGTAAAAAACATCGTTTTCCAAACAATTTATCTCAAAGTCTAAATTTAGAACTAAGATTTTAATATACTCCAATCAAATAGTTTTCATAAAAATATACAAAACTTAAATTTGATTGACTTTTCTGGGGTATGCTTATAATGTTGAGTTTGAAATTCCATATGATAGAAGATATTGAGCTGCCTGGAATAATTCCAAGAAGGATCATAATTATATTGAACATTACAGGTTACCGTAATAATACTATGTGCTTCATGATACCGGATATGTTGTGATCTCATCTTAACTAAAAATTATAATTTATTAAAACTAACTTGGATCAAATTAAGAATTTGCATTATTGGTATCGAATAGAGAACACCCATTTATTATAAATGTATATTTTAGTTGCACTCTGAAGGTGTTGACTCGTATTCATTTAACACTAACTCTTCTGATTGGGAAAGCGCTTTGTGCACGACTGCCCAAAAAGTAGTGTAATGTATTTAATGTGTATATATGTATGTTTTTTTCACCGTAGCAGCTCAACGGCTGACTGATTTAGATGTATGATCCCGCGTTGAAATCCTTACGTTACCGGGAATGTCACAAGCTGCATATATATATACTGTCACAAGCTGCATATATATATACTGGTGATTCAAAAGGGAAGAGAAATAATTTAAGTATTGATTCTGGAGCTTGAAATAAGGAAAAAAGTTTATAACAAAAAACTAACCAAAAGCGCTTTGTTATTGAGTTACGGCTAGCGAAAGATTTTGCGCGGATTTCAGTTCCACCGGTAAAATTTCAGTGTATGAGGGGTAAACTTGATGGTTTCTTATATTTTTTGACCTGAAAAATCGACTAAAATAAGTCCAAGAACTGTAATTCTCGTAGTTTTTCATGATATCCAACGAAAAACAGAAAAATTTGGTGACAAAATACATTTTTTAGGTTTGTTAAATGATTAATAAACGCGTAAATTTTATAATCAAACATGTAGAAGATTTTATTCTGAGAAGATTGTTTTAATAAAGTCTATGGAAAAGAAAAAAAAAATTATTAATAATAAACTTTTAAAAAAAATCTGATTAACTTGTAAAAATGAAAAACTGCTTTTTTTAGAACAGTAAATTTAGACCTCTGAAAAATTAAAATATTTTTAATTTACTTTTGAAACATACTCACTATGGTTTGTACTCTAATAATTTATTATTACACGACTGCCCGAAAATGAGTGTGTGATATGTTTAAATAAATTTAAAAAAAATTTTACTGTACACAAATATTACATACAAAAT
Organism: Lycorma delicatula; assembly: GCF_047948215.1. Classification (NCBI taxonomy): domain Eukaryota; kingdom Metazoa; phylum Arthropoda; class Insecta; order Hemiptera; family Fulgoridae; genus Lycorma; species Lycorma delicatula. The sequence continues at coordinate 169,603,549 of NC_134457.1, forward strand.
ACGGTCTTTAATTATCTTATATTAAAGAGTAATGTTTTTTTTGGCAGTGGTGGTTTTTAATTTCTAATATTTATCTTTTGTTAATGTTCGTCTTATTCATTTATTGATAAACTTCCTATAATCATGTCAGTTCCTTTTTTTAACTATTATTTTCGTACCAGTGTTTTAAAGTAGTAAATTATCTATCTTTATATATATTTTTTTTTTCTTTGAAATTCCGATAATTGAAATATATTTCTGTTGTAGATTTGTTCATATTTAAATAGATATGACTTCTATCCGGTTTGTTAAAAGGGTAAAAGCATCAATAAATAAAAAAATAATAAAAGAATGTGTTGTATGCAAATATATTGTAGATAAAAAAAAGAAGAAAATGTATGCGTGGTGTGTGTTAATGTTATATACATGTAAATTCACCATAATTATTATAATAAAAACAAAAGTAGTAATAATAATATCAATGATACAAAAATAAGACATACCCTGTAGCTTTATTAGTAAAGGACGTTTTAGATGTCTTTTGTTTCGCCTCTTTTTAAGTTCAAGGTGTGACATATTAATTACATAGACTTGTGTCAAACTATTTGTATCTCACTCAGAGTTGAGGTTGTTTGGGTGTAGGCCTATTATATATATATATATATATATATATATATATATATATATATATATATATATATATATATATATGTTCGACTACAACGAGTTTTCCGCATACTTTTAAAGATAAAAAGGTAAACTTGAACTGCTTATTAACGTTTATTAGTTTATTTATATCGTACACTTTCGTTTTTGTACAATTGCATTATAATATTGACCTTTTTGTAAATTTCTTATTTTCCATTACTTAAAGATAATACTGCAGCTCAATAAACTATATTTTTCATTTTTACGCCGGTTGTTCCCAAAACAGTACCATTCGGTTGTTGAACTCAAACAACAGAATTAATTATTTAAAGAAATAAGTTTAATTTATTTACTTAGTTTTGATGTGAATATTTAACTATTACCATTTTAATCGTCATAAAACTCTCGGTAGATGGAATCGTGGTATTGCCTCATAACAGTCTGTAAAACACATTTCTGCATTATTAGAATTCAGCAGTTGTGAACAATTTCAAACCTGGGAAAGATCGTTAATTTTTGTCCAACTTACAGAATATGCCACTAACATATTTACTTAAATAATTAGCAATTACAACCCTTAATTAGATAAGAATATTAATTCTGTAACATCCTAAAACGATTAATCAATTAATAATTTAAACCACCTGATATTAATATTTCAGTGCCTAAAAGGACACTTTTCATTAACTACAAAAATTACTAATTTACAATTTTACCACTGTACCAAGTTTGGCGATGCAAAAAACTATGCATCATTAATTTATTAACCTAATCGTTGATTAATTATTTTGCAAATAATATTCGCTAATTGATCACATTTTTTCGTACTAATTTTTGGCGGGAAGTTATAATTGCCGTTAACTTCCTTTGTAAAATATTTAGTACTACTGAAACTGTGTCGTAGGAAATAATATATGCCGGCAAAATGTATTTTTTTTTTTTTTCATTTTTTTGAAACATTAAAATTTATATAATAGTTATATAATATAATATAACATAAAGTAATGGAAAATAACATCAAGCCAGTCAAATGACAGACGATTCAATAAATATTTTATTATTAGTTATATAATTACACATAAGTATGGACGACTTTGTTTTCCCATATCAACTACACACAGTTATCGACTCTTGTATAAGTTTTCATAATTCTTTGATTTGTATGCGAATATATAAGCCACAAAACTCAAGAAAATCATAACAGCTTTTGTAACTTCTTTGGTAATTAATAACTATTCTTTCAGGCGTTACTAAGATCATTTATCGTTATCATAAGTTATTTCCTAACTTGTTGTTAGGAAATAACGTGAAACGTTAGGTTAAATTTCTTTACGTTTTAGTGTAATAAAATTTTTCGTAAGATATAATTTTAATTCTAAAAGCTTGTTTTTCATTCGTTTTTTTATTTATTGAAATGAATTATTTATTTGTTATTAATTTCTTCTACTACGTGATTATCATTTAAACACTGTTTAAATATACTGTTTTTAATATAAAATCATGTTTTATTTTGATTATTTGTAAAATTATATTTTTATTTGTCTAAATTTTACTTTTCAATAGATATAGATGACAAAATCACGTTTGCAAAAACATTGTTACGTACACGTAATTATTCTGTGAATTATTAATATTCTTCCAAATCCGTTGATACAATTAGTTTTACTTTCATAACATCATAGCTCTAAATGTATGCTGAAAAAGGAAAGTATGGTAATCAATAAAAAATGAGGTATAAATATTTTTGCATTTATCGTCGTTTCATGACCCAGGGACCCCAAAAAAATAAAAAAAGGGGAGGTTAATGTTATTTTTGTACACACGTACATATGTTCGTGTGGTGACGTGTTTGAAGCTTAATAATCCTTTATTGGATAAACCGATTTTGATGAAATTTGATACAGAAACTCGTATGTAGTGCAATTAGTAAAATTTTGAAGTCAATAGCTCCAGGAGTTGGGGGTAGATAGTTTTTTGGGATCAATTTTCTAAAAATCTTTCAAACCTAACCTTTATTTTAAGGCTCAGCACTTACGTTTATGCGCTTATCTTAGCATTATTAAAAAAATTTTCACCAATATTCCCGTTCTCCAAAAATTGAAAAAAACTATATTTTTATTTATCGCATATTTTTTAACCGAATTTTTATATTTTTTTATCTTCCTAGATAAAAAGTGCAACTGATCAAAAGAAAAATACTTTGAGAACAATATTGAAGGTGGGAAACCTAAAAAGGTTAAAAGGTTTTTTAATTTAAAAAAATGTTTTTTTATTTTCATGAATCATTATTTTTCCACTACATAAGAATAAATATCCAAGCCAGAAAAGGATTACAGTTTTGTCAATTATTTTTTATTTCTTTTATTAAAATGTTAATTTCAGAAATGTAACTTTGGCGTGGTATTAAAAGCTTATATAAAGATGAGTTTGGTACCGTGGGGATACATGTTGCGGAACGTTGAGGTACCGGAAAGAAATTCCTTCACTGGGGTTGGTGAACGAAGCGAGTTGAGGTGTAACCTTCATATATTCGTAAATAGGCTTAACCTTTTTCTAATACCAAAGATACTTGTTTCAGCCATATTTAATGTAATTTACGATTTTTAAACTATAAAATGCGGCGACTATTTATGCAACAACTGCAAAGTTAATGATAAACATACAGTAGAATTAACTTGATGAACGTTGCGTGAGGTCTGTCGAGCGCTTTTACCGACAAATTATAGGTGCGGTTGCATTTAATGAAGGTGTCAGCTAAAAGCAAATTTGTAAAAATTATCACCAGAAGCTATAAATAAATTATTTAACGTCTGCAAATTTTAACACTCGAATAAATTTTCGTATATAATTTTTATACATACGTTTTGAAACATTCCAATTTATTTGTTTTTTTAATATAATTTAGTTTTTATTTAAGTTTAATCTAAAATAATACTTAATTAGTTGATAATTAATTAATTCTGACTGAGGTAATAAAACTTTTTCATTTCATAAAAATTTAGATCTCGGTATTTACATCGATTTAATGAGTTTTGAGGAACCTTTAAATAGGAATGGTTAAAGTAAGATTCTCTTTCAAAAAGAGTGAATTTAAAAATAAAAATTTGTATTTTCTATCCTTTCTTAACGTGTTGGACCGTCGTTGAAGTTGAATCAATTAACTTCGATTAAATTTTGCATAGGAAAACACGTAACTCCGCCAACAATAAAACCGGAATTGTTGTTCTATCTCAAAAACTTTTGTTTATACCAGGAAATGAATTTCCCGAATAAAATTCTTTTGGGAAATAGGTGTTAAAATTTAAAAAAATCCTTTCGGAAACCAAAATGACATATCAAATTCAATATAGAAGTTTACGTAAGCATTGCTTTCGGTAATTATAATAATAAGTAACAATGTTGTTTAACTATATTTTACATTACACAATCACTTCCCGTGGCGAGCGAGGTGGAATCACTTGTAGAACTGAATAACCTTTTTCACAAAGTGGGTGGAGTAGTAATTCAACTCAGTAAAGAAGACGACGGGAAACTACTTCGCGCCTCAATTTTCCAAGTAAACTAGGCGTAGGATACTTCTTGTTCTTGAAAAACCTATGTCACTTTAAGAAATAGCTGCGGTTGTCTATAACCATTATGGTTATAGAAATCGGTATACATATGCCAAAATTTTCGTAGGTAACACATTCTACTTTTTATTAACCTTACTTTATAATTTGATTTCAATGTACACGATACATCCTACCCTTTATTGCCGTATCATCGATGATAAATATGTAAAAAAATAAATGTTTCAATCAGCGACTCTATTAATAAAAAAACCTCCCCCCTAAAAACATTAATAGTAACTTAGAATATTTTTGTCGTTTCGGTAAGGATATTTGAAAAACATTTCGTTTATTACATTATGGAACTTAGGTATTATTTAGTAGTGCAATTTTGTTTACTTTCGGCATCATGTCACTGATTAATCGATAGTGGCTTGCAGTTACTAGACGTATATTAATTTTATTAGATACTCTGTTTTCTTTGTCTTGAGAATGTTTTAAAACTGTATATTATTATTATTCAAACAATAATTTAGCAGATTTTGCCACTTTTTTCTTTGAGCTTTTGGTTTTTTAACTGCTACTTTTGGAACCTTTGACTACGTATCTTTAATATCCCTTCCATAAGATCCCGAAAAATTGATGTATGTTTTTCAGGATCTTATTTGTTATCAGTCAACAAGCCTCGAGTTAACTGATATGTTTATCGATGAAATCATTAACTGGTATGAAATTTATAAAGACGGAAATCAGTATGCTGCAATATCACTAGATATCTGCTCATTAAAGTCCACATTTTTTTCACCCTGACGCCAGATGAATTCCAACATTGTTGGAATAGTACCTTGTTACTAATCCAACAATTCTCTGTTTATGCTTACTTTTTGTTAATATGATTTACGTATGGCCCAGTACGTACGTAACTTATTTGTGGGCTTAGATTTTAACAAGGTTCACTGAACCTTGAAGGTGATTTTAGTTCTGAGATTCTGAATCGTATGTTCCCCATTCATCCTACATAATTGTTGATCCAGATAATACTATTTTACATAATAATTGAAATTTATCCGTTATTTATATTATAAAGTATAACAAATAATTAAACGCATGCAATGAGTTCATTAAAATATTAAAACAGACAAGATTTTTTTCTATTGTTAGACATAAAGCATAACATATGTTTTAGTTTAATGAAGTATAAACGTGAATTTTCATGACTGTAGAGCTAATAAAAATTTAATGTAGCTGAAATATTCTAATTTTACAATATATTATTACCGTATCATTTTATCGTACCGGTGATTTATTGCAAGTTGTACGAATAGTTATTTAAAAAGGTTATAGTGATGGGTACTATACCCATATACTGTTATTAACGTATTCGAATGTGGATCAAACGATCTCTTGACCACCCGAACTCAATGTCTTACACCCCACACTCTACCCCGCCCAGATTCCCTCCCACTATTGCTCTCTTTGTGATTTTTTAAAACAGGAAGTGCCTGGCATTCCCATTCCCTATTAACGTCTACTCTCTCAACAGACACTACTAGCTTCAGAGGCCTACATATTATGAGATATTTCATCCTGTTTTATTCCTGCCTAAGACAAGCGGACCGCGTCCACCAGCTGCTCGTATACGAGTAGATTTATGTAACTTGTTTATTATTCTTTTTTAATTTATTTTACACTTGTGTGTGAAACAGTCTTGATACAAAACTATAGGACCGTCGGTCAAGTCTAATGATTTTAAAAACCTCAATAATTTGGTTATTGGAATTTGTGTTGTCAAACATTCCACTTTATATAAACAGATTACTGTTAATTCTTTTAAAAAAAATTAAATCAAAATAAAATTTTTTATCAAATTAACACTGCTTATGTAAGGCTTGAATACCTTAAGCTACATTAAGTTACATTTTGAATTCCAATAGACGACAGGAATCAATTAGACTATAGTTTTGACAGAACAACTTTAAATACATAAATTTAGAATAAAAATTGGACGACATTGGATTTGATCTATACTTATATTCTAATATATGATGTAACATTCTAAATTAACGAAACTTAAAAAGTATTTTTTATTTTTTTTTTGCTTGGCACTGCAGCATTCCAAAGTTTTATTTTGGATTTTTTTAATAATTACACGCTTACTTTTTAAAAAATGTATGTATGTAGTCATTTCATGTTAAGTTTAGTTAAATCATATAAGTCCATTGGTTATTTTGAGAATCCCTTCTTTCCTTCCTTAATATAATGTATATATTAAATTATTTAATAATTTTATAGGTTATGAAAGAGTATTTTGTTACACAGAGTGATTCACGTAGTATTACCGGTGCTTTCTGAGGTCATTCTATTAGCGATGATAACGAAAAAAAAACACATAAACGTGGGTTCGGGGACGTTCCGTTAGCGAGTTGCGGCTAACGAATAATTTCGCCCTGATTCCTGGGCAAAGATTGAAATAAAACCGTACTGAAATTTTAGAAACCCAAATTAAGGAGTAAACTTGATGGTTTCTTATAGTTTTTAACTTGATAAATAGAATAAAATAGGTTTCAGAACCATATCTACTGTAGTTTTCATAATATCGATATAAAACAGAAATATTTGTTGACGAAAAACACGTTGTAATACAAACACTGTATTAAATAATTAATAAATGCGTAAAATTTATTTTCAAAAGTTATAGAGAATTTAATGTTGAGAAATTAGTATTTACTTCAGTAGTTTTTGTTAATTTTATTTTGAATCTGGCTGGAGTTTTCCCGTGGATGAGGCAATATTAGCTGTCTTAAATTGTTGAATTGAATTTTTTTTTGTTAAAGTATGTTAAAGGATTACGAACAAATATACATATATATTTATATATACATCTGCATGTATACGACAGTTACTATCTACACCATTTATTGTTAAGTGGATTTGCCTTTTACAAACCACCTTTCTCCATATTCCTTCCTTTTAATCACCTTTCTCCTTATTCCCTGATAATTTTAAAATTTCATTTACTTTGCTATTTAAAAAAAAATCCTTAATATTCTGTATTATTACGAAAAATCTTTAAAAAGTTGTGCGTTTTAAAAACATTGTTTTTGTTAATTAAAGAATTAAATTGTTTTTTTTTTGGTCAAATTTACATTGTTAAATTTATTGAAGATAATTTAAAAGAATCTTCCTCAAACTTGTTCTCAAACCTTGTTCTTCGTAGCTAACTGGAGCGTTTCTCCATGTAAGATATAATCAAGTATTATTTTCATTCTTTAAAACTAATTTGGGGTTCCCGACTTAGAACTGAGACCTTATTTATAATGTATCTTCACTGCCGATCTTCCAGTTGAGAATGTAGTCACTGTGGCTTTTTTTGCCGATGATATGGCTATTCTGGCTGTTGATGACAATCCAACTCTGGCCTTAAGTAATCTAGAATCCGAATTAAATCTAATCAACAGGTGGCTCTGGGTACATAGAAGATAAGGGTTAATCAAGTTACATCGAACCGTGTGACGTTCACAATTAGGAGACGAGACTGTCCAAGAGTTCACCTTGACGGCGTTTTAATCCTGCATACTGAAAGTGTTCGTTACCTTGGTTTTCATCTGAATCGTCTTTTGGGTGAAAGATTCATGTAAGGGAGAAGAGAAAGAAACAACATAGAGTTGAAGGAAATGTACTGGTTGCTGGACAGGACGTCTGAGTTATCTTTGTCTAATAAGCAGCTACTTTTATGTTCAGCTATTTTGAAACCAATATGAATAAATGGGGTTTATTTATAGAAGATAACAATAAAATCAAGTGTTGAAATCATACAGTGATTTTATAACAAACTAGCGAGTTGTATAGCTGAGGCGTCGAAGTTTGAAAAAAAAAAATAGTGAAATCCACGAATATTTGGGTCTACGGTACATCAAGGAAGAAAATAACGTTTCAGTTTGAAATTTTAACTTCGGCTAAATTCACTTTAACCACTTTGCCGTTTATTTTCTTTTTTTTCTTTTTAAGTGTTTCATTAATTTGCTGTTTTTATGATTTTTGTTATTAATTTTTAACGTATTACTAATAAAACATTTCTTCAAAGCTATCTTTTGTACTTTTACGTTCTACCCCCAGTTCTACATAGTATTAGTATATAGTTTTTGAGGAATTTCTATGGGGTCTCCTTTTTAATATATATATGATACAATTTATTTATGTTTCCTACAAAAATGTAACCGATCGTAAATAAAAATTTGAAAAAAATGATTTATATTGATAAATCTGATTTATATAGTAGCTTTTAGGTTTGTTTTCTCAATGAGACGTGAACAGTATCGCTGTAATTACTGCACCTCAACTTTGGGTTTTATGAAAGTTTATATATCTTTAAATAAATTTACTTAATGATATTGTCCTAATTTATTGAATATTTATATTATTTTCTATGATGAATCACTTTAAATTGTAGATTATTTCATAAATAAAGAAATTCCATAATTTTTATACGTATAATTAAGTAAACTGTGCGTTAATTTATATTTATTTATTTTATTTACTCTATTCTATTTACGATCGACTTTTATCAGTTATTTATTTTTAATCTTACTAGTTTAATAGTAGGCCGGAAGGTAATATTGTATAAAACTTCAAATTTTTAATGAATACATGTAGTAAAATTATTGTTCTTTTCTTAATATAAACCAATGCTATTTTGAAATACAAACAAATATTTTATTAATGTATCGCATATGATTATTTATTTTGTATAAAAAAGCAATTTGTTATTTTTTTGTGTATTATAAAATGATGTTTAAATAAAACAAATTTTTTTTTTGTTAATGGAAAACGCATCAATCATGATATATTGTATTTTAATTCTTTTGCAGTTTTTTTTTATTTTCGTATAACTTGAGTCTTTACATTACTACGTGGGTTTCTTGTGTGTGGGCTATCATACAGGAGTACTTATTTATATCTATCTTTGCGACAGCTTTTTTCGGATGCAAATGTGGTGAAGATGGACGATGTATATATATATATATATATATATATATATATATATATATTATTGTTGTATCTTTAGTAGTTAATGGTTCCATGTATTTGTATAAACCGAAAAGGAAATGTAAAGATATGATGAAACAACTAAATGGGTTCTACTCCAATACAAACACACACACTACAGCGAGAGAGAATTCATAAGTTAATTTTTTTTTAACAATGTGTTCTATTTTTAAATCATTCATTTTTTTTTTAATTAACTCATGATATACCTTAATTAAAGACTATTCTTCTAATAAGTGAAGGAGATAATAATTTTAATAAAATTATATTCAATCATTATCAATAAACTTCAAACAATATCCTACTCGAGATGTCTTCTTCTTCATTTCTAAATAAGTAACTTAGTATCCCGTTTACGAAAAACAAAACCTAAAACCCCCATCGTTGAGCAAGTTGATATCTTCACCAGCTGTTATGACAGATATTTTGTGATGTTATAGGATCAAGATACAAAAATCTACTTAGATTATTATTGAAGTTTGATTAACGGCTTTGCTTACGACTAAACCGTTCGTGAACAGATTGTTCTCGAATTTTATATTTAGAAGAAAAGTAACTCTTTAGAGTTGATATATATAAAAACCGTTAAAGTTATTATTGTTAATTAGAAAAGTAACTATTCTGGATGAAATATCTAATTCCGATTTCCTTTGGATTATACAATCGCAATGAATAAACAACCATAACCTGAACTGACTTTAGGTAATCCTTTTGGATGGGTGTGTTTGTGTCATTTCGCGGTCCCTCTGCTACCAGATCGTCATTCTCTTCATTATTAATTGCTTTTGATTGTCCATTATTTCTTCTTCGCCGAGGTGTTCTGTGGGTTTCTAGTAGGCATCAACTGGTACTGTGCTAACGATTAAGAATATGAATATGATGATCTACGTATGAATCTATGCGAAAACTCCTTTTTTTATACTCGGCACTCTACAAAAAGCCCAACTTGACGCTGCTATCAAACTCAATAAGGTAATAAATAATTAATCGTTTGTTATTTTTAATAAAAGTTATTTCCAACTCTGACTCCAGTATAATCAGATTATTTGACAGTTTTATATACTTTTACGATTACGTTAATAAATAAAAAAATTATATTTATTTTAATGTTTTCCCGTTTTATTTATTTTTTATTATTATTTTTTTTTATATTGGCATCTACTTCTATGGTCAGTATGCTTTAAAATAGAAATTAAACCACCACACGATTCGTCATATGTAAGGGTGTAAAGGGCCCTTACATTTTACTTAAGAACACCATAAAAACAACACAAAGCATTTAGACACTCTTATATATTAATACACTGATAACATTTACAGGGTGTAAAGGGCCCTGATACTAAAATAAAATCAAAAAAGGAAAAACGGAAGTCTTAGCAATACAGTTATTAAAAAATGTCATATTCATTCAAAAACTACTTCACTTACAGTAAAACCACCTTAAACACAACAAATTGGATTGAATTATAGGCTTGTTAGTAGTCCACTGGCGTGCAGATAAGCAAGTATTTTTTCTTCTTTTCCATTTTCCAAATCAGCACCAATATTATTTATTAGCCCGAATCTCTTTCTGAGGTCCTCATATATGGTACACTCTTTCATTAGATGCTTGACTGTAATCAGTTTATTACAAACACCGGACACTGGTAACTACGCCAGTTAACAAATTTGAATTTGTTATTCGCATGTGACCGATTCTGAGTCTGATCACCGCTACTTATTCTCGGCGAGTCAACTTCACGTCGCTCTTTCATTTATGTGGAGAAGTTTTAAATGCGTTTAGTTTTGTATTTAATTTTTAGCATTCATTATTCCACCTGTTTCTTACTGTGTTAGACAACTTTTAGCATTTGCCACTCGAACAGGAATTATATCCAAGTTATCGCAGACTGTTACCGTTCTGGCAGCTTCGTCTGCGCTTTTGCAGGAAACGAAAGCGTTTCCTGCATTTGCGATGCAAATATACATCGCTACTCTCATCGATTTAAAACATATAAAATGGACAGGATATTTGCAATAAGGACATCATTCACGTTCACGTTCTTGTTCCGAATGGCAGTAACTGCACTTAACGTGTCTGAACATATAAGAACTCTCTTCGCAGAAACATTCCGAGTAGCGAAGAGTTTGCTGTATACCAATAAGTTCCTGTCGTCCAAATACTTGCATATCTGGCACTTTCCAAGAATGGGCTACGAAGTATCTAGATACTAGATACGTATATATAGTATCTAGGTGTTATCCTTGATGAGAATCTTCGATTCAAGGAGCAACTTCAATATGCTGCCAAAAATGCTTTCTTCGGTGTTTGGAGAGCAATTCATCCCGATTTGGGACTTAATTACAGAACCATGCATGTTATATATAAGGGTGTATGCGAAGCTATAATGCTGTACAAACTATAATATATGTCTGTATCAAAGGGTATTTGTACAGTGCAATATAAATGAACAGTGATAGATTAAATTTTTTGTAATAAATTGTGTGATATTGAAATTTAAATATTCCAGTAAATACCTGATAACAGGAAAAAATGATTCAAGGTGATCACGGAATTAAAATACTCACCAAACATGAAAAAAACCCAGTTGGGTATGACATTCTCCACATTTACCTAATTATAAACATATGAATCATACTCTAATTTATTTTTTATAAAATAAATAATGAAAAAATTACAACAGTGCTGAAAATATGAACAATTCGAAATAATCTACTGCAATATCCTATAAGTAAATTCGGACAAAAAAATAATTATATATAAATATAATAATAAAACTAACAAATAATAATATGTATATAAAAACTGTGTTACAGTTGCTTCAGCGACATACAGAAAATACCAGAATATTTCCATACCTCATAAACCTTTTCTAATGAAATTTTATACTTAATTTCAGTGGATTGTTACAAAACCTTCTGAGACTATTTGTTAAATCTTCCTGAAGATCTGTTAATGTTTATATTCATTAAGTTTATGGATATAAACTGTTTCGGTTACTTACCAATTCATTTTTTAAAACTGAAATTCGTACTACAGAATCGTTTACAAACAGTAAAATTTTCTTACATTAACCGTTCATTTTTTAGTCAATTTCTAGTTAATGAATTTCATTAAGCATGGCCCGTTATTAATATATAATTATATATATAATATTTTCCACTTACCAACAATCTTTAATAGTAATACTCGAGTCTTACACATTATAATTATTTACTTCACATATCATTAATTATACTAAATTGAATTATTAAAGAATAAAAATATAACAATTAATTGTCAAAGGTAAAATAAAGTTAACATCCGTCATATCAGTATGAAGGTCTCTATTGCTATCTTAGATATTAATGTTGTTATCTAAAATTTCAAAATTGTCTTTCTTAGTGTGTACTTACACCGTAAGAAGAACGTGTTTACAAACTTTCATCAATTTATCTTCAGTAGCTTTTATTGGGCATTGATGATTCAGTCAGTCAGGACAAGTAGTTTTATAAGTAGAGATACTTAAATAGCCTAAATAAAGATAAATAAATAACTTCTTTTTTTTAAATGATTCCCATTATTTAATCCGTCCCATTATTTATTTTACATATTTCCTGAATTTTGAAAGAAACAGTATTTTCGTCAATAATGATTTTTGACTGATTACAATATACAACTAATCTGTACTGAATTATAAAAAAGGTTTCTTAAATTTGAAATAGATTTTTAATAAGTTTTATACTTTTAAAAGCTCTACTGTTTAACTATTAAATATCAGAAAGAACGCTTATATTCATCCAACTAAAATTTTTTTAATTTTTTTTTGCGCTCAAAATTTTGTGTAACTTCGATGACTTGGTAGAATTATTTTATTAAATTTATCTTTGTTGGCAGTTTTTTCATCCTTCCTTCATTTAGTTAAAATGCTACTCCTTGAAAAGTTGACATATATCGGATCAAATTTTATTCTGTTTTATTAAATTTTGTATTTATCTTAGACGTATTTTAATTTGTTTTGTATCTTTTCTACTTTCAGGTATGTTTACTGCAGAGCAGATTCATGGATACATATAAGTATTTACTGGAATTTACTGGTCATTCTGTTTGGTGATGTATCAATAGTAATATTAAAATTTATACCGTATTTAAAATAATAATTATGATTAAACTAACTTTTTCTGCAGAGATAATGTAAACTTTTGTCATAACTTCAAAGTTTTTACCTTGGTTAGTATTAATTAACTACTGCATTAATTTACATTTTAAAATAATTTTTTAAATTTAAATATAACTGATTTAATCACAGCGTTGTCACGCCGGTGATTTAACTCTTTAATACCAATAACTACGTGGAGGGTCTACGTAACCTACTTATAAGTAACTGAAATAATTACAGCATATCTGTTATAATTTCTAAGTTTATATGTCTAAGAAAATTTAGTTTCAACTTTTGTTAGGAGATTTTAATCACGATCGGTAAATTGAATGGAAAAACTTAATGAAAAAAAACTAAAATCTATAAATTAAATGGCCGAAATTTTTGAAATTATTCTCAATTTCAAAAGATCGAGGTTAGTATGGCATTTTCTACTAAATAACGATCAAATAGCTACAACTTAAATAGACTGGACTGATTAATAGCTGCTGTTTATGTTGTAGACTGGTTATTCATGGTGAATTTAACATTATTTGACAGTGGAAATAATCAAAAAAACAAAGGTTTTTGGAGATTTATCTGAGAATTTGTTTATATTTTTGTTTAAGTCTTTGTTCATTTAATATAAGAAAGGTTTATTTAGTTTTAAACCGTTACGACGGAAGATAGTCGAAATAATTTGTTGTTAGATTACGTTCGGTAATGCGGATGTAAATAGTTATAAGCTATAATGTAGTATATAAGTAAACCTGCACACTAGAAAAACGATGCTTGGTTATTTGTTTTGTTTTAAATTATAGGCTGTAGTTCTGACTTCTAAAACAGATAAGATTGGTTTACGGTCTAGGAAGTTACTTAACTTGATCTTTACTGAAATAAAAAGAAAATAAACTTTTGTTACAATAAAAAAAATCATTTCGTTATTTGCAGATTTAAACTATTTGTTGTATTTTTTTTTTTTTTTAGCTTTTGGGATTTTTATTACGACTCAAAAATATTTCCTGAAAAGTTCCATATTTTAATAAACGCAGAATGTAATCTCATAATAGTATATCAATCTAGTTAACCTAAAAGTTGATCTGGTTCAGAACAATTCTATAACTAAAATTAACTTAAATTTGATTGATCAACTATATAAATTGATTGGAAAATTGTTGCCCGTTGTTAGACGATGTTCTTTATTCATTAAACCGTTCGAATCCAAATAAAAATATTACTTTTATTTGAATTTAAATGTTGTTCATCCGTTATCACATAATAGCTGATAGATGAAGACGTTAAATATACATGCACAGGTGGGAGATTAAGGTAGTTTAGTTACATTAGCGGGCGATTGTGAATGATAGTTTACGTGAAAGTCTGTTATTATGCTTTCCATTAAATTGTAACATGAATTTATTTTACGTAATCCGTAAAACTCATTTTATTTTTATTTTAATTCTCGATTCATTTTACGAAACGGCCATAATGATACGTTAGCTTTTATTTTATTTTCACATCTAAAATCATACCACCCAATTACAGTAACATTTGAGAAAAATTCCATATCATTAGACGGGATTTAAACCCAAAACCTTCGTAAAGATTTTCCAAAAGAAATGGAAAAGAAACTACCACACGTTTGAATGTAATAGATAAAAATTTTAAATATATTTTTTTTAATAGATATTATGCATATAATATATGTATATATAGATATATTATATCAATATATATTTATATATATTTTGTAGTAGATAAAAAATAAGTTCATCGAAAAAAATAACAGTTTTTTATGTGATTCTGAAACTGTGGGGTATCCAAAATTTAAAATTTTCTAGTTTTTAGTTTAATTGGTGCTTTTGATTGTTAAGATTTTAGATTTGGCGTACTGTACCTGTTATAGGTTATGTTTTTAAAAAGGATTACGAGAACGTGGAAAATTTTGGTGTTTAATTTTAAATATTATTTAGAAGTTGGCTATTTGCATGTTCTAAAAGTTAAGATTTTTATGGCGTGTGGACTAGTTATCATATCTGAAAAAAGGTTGTGAATCACTGAAATTTAAGAGTTTCAGAAGAATAAAATTATTTAGAATTGAGATTTGCTTTTTATTTGAAGTATTAATTAATATTTTTTTTATAACAATAAATTGATTTTGTTGAAATTATTACAATAAAGTAAAAAAGTATTTCTGGAAATAATTGTTGGATCGCGGAAAATAAGGTATGTTCGAAATCTTTTCTAATTTGAATTTTTTCGGTTATTAAATCACTATGAAAATATTATACAAATTAAAATGTTTTATTATAACGTAAGCAAAATCTAATAGCGTTAGAAAGACAATTTTTTAAAGTTTTATTTAAGTTTCTGAATAATTTTTATAAACTAGGCTTAACAATATCATGTTCTCTTGATTTTATTTATTAGAATTTGAAAATTTAAAAAGTGAGTGTTCCGGCTATCGGAAGTTAAGTTAATTTTACCAGACAATACCCATGTCTGCGGTCGCCATTAGAGTCCACCTGCCTTTCCCTCTGCATCCTAAGTAAATAGGGAATGCAGGCAGGTGTCTACTCATTTTTTAGTGACTGTTCGCCTCTTTATCTGGTATTATTGAACCAAATGAAAAAACTCTTTGACTGTAAATTATTTATTTTATTCTGTCCCTGCTTTAAGAAAAACCAAGACAATTTTGAAGATCTGGAAATATAAACTGTAGATTAAGGTAAAGCCGATCATTTAATTAATTAATTCATTGATATAACAGACTAACTTAAAAAAAAAACAGTATACGAAAAGTGAAAATTATACTATCCAGTCGGTCTATAAAATTAAATTTTATAAAAAATACATCTGCGTTTTTTCCTTTAAATAGTGTAGAAACAAGAACTAAACTAAAAAAATTAAAACAATTCCCTTTTTCGTAACAAAACACCTTAAGCCATTAAAAACATATCAGGTACGAACATTTTGCACGAATAATTTACTAAAAAAAATAACACGTTTCCTTTAAAAAGATACAAGAGCAAATATGTTTGTAAATATAATATTCCTAAAAAACGCCAGTAAAATATGATTTACAAAAATTGATGCCATAAGTCACTTAATTTGTAGTGGAGATACTAGTGACTTTCAATTTTTTCTCCAAAAATTCATCCATGACATTCATTGTGAACATGACATCCATGACGTTCTCCATGACATTCACGGTCAGAAGAGATTTCTATTAACGATTCCAGTACAACGACATTTGAGTTCGATTAATTAATTTCGCTCTGGTTTTTAATTTCCTTTTTTATACGATTAAATGCAGTAAAACTCCAATGAAATTATTATTGCATCTTAATTATGAAATTTAATTTAAAATTATTAAAAATGTCCATCATTTAGGTATGATTTCAAAATAATTATGTACGTGAGGGATGAATAGTCTTAAGCAATCGACAAATTGTACCTAAACTGATATTTTCTTAATTGATAATTTACCAATTATATTTTTAATTCCATTGAAAAATAAGGGACTGATAAAATGAAGTCTGCTAATAAGTGTTTATATTTTTTAATATCTTTATCAATCTGATACCGTATCAAACCTGATACAAAATTTAAAAATTCAATCAAACGGTTATTAAAACCCACCGATTGTTCTCTGATTCGATTTTTTTCTCCTTTATTCTTTTAAATTATATTGAAAGAAACAACAATATATTTTTAATTAAAGAAAACAAATTAGAATGTGATAAAAGTAATATTACACACCGTAATTAATTTTTCTTCGTTTACTTACGTTTAATTTATGCAACAAAACGTTGGTACCGGATATCTCATCATGTATTTATTTTTTATAGTCGCATCAGCAAATAAAGTCATTAGCGACTTATCTGTGTAATGTTACTGTAGTGGTAGATTTGTATTCTTGAACAAACTCAAGTCGACTACTCCTGAGACTTGTAATTAATTGAATCCCAACCACCGAAGAACACCGGTATCCACAATCTCGTATTCAAATCCGAATAAAAGTGACTGCCTTTATTAGGATTTGAACCTGAGAACTTCTACTTCGAAATCAGCTGATTTACGACGACAAGTTTACCACTAGACCAACCCGATGGGTTATATTTAATTTTTTTTCTTTTAAAATGTTTAGTTATGCCATATAATTTATCGAAAATGAATTGGTCAACAAGTTTTAGTAGAAAATACGTAAATCTTTTTACAGTGGTACGTGAAACAACTAAACGGCAATGTTGTCGACTGACTTCTCTGGTTTTTATACTCTTCTTCTACTTTTACACTTTTAAGTAACAGAAAAATAAAATAAATAATTATTTTTATGTAGTAACAAATGAAATGTATTGATTATCATAATGTAATCTGTCCTGATACAGACGCTATCCACCATGAGCTTCATTTTCTTTTATTTCTAGCAAAACATGTTCTTGATAGCTCCTGTTTCCTTTTAGATCAATTAAGATTGTTAATCTTTCTCTCTCTATCTTGTTTGGGGTTTCTACTGATACTTCTTATCCCATAATATATCGTAGCCAATTAGCTTTTTCATTTTTAGTTTTTTTCTGATTAAGCTTCTTTCCCTTCTTACGCTTCTTATTTCTACATTTCTAATTTTCTCCATCCCCACATTCCTAATGGCTCCATCCTTTCTTCTTCCCTTTTTCTTAGCATCCATGATTCACATACGCACTACCTTTCCTTCAACTTATAATTTAGTTCATCGTCCGTACGTGTAACTCCCTCCGGCGAGGAAAGTGCATTGCATCCTACAACAAATACACATCAAAGAACTAGAGTCTCATCAGGCGCATTCCTGATTGGCAGAAAGTCGCTAGCACCGATAGATCTTCAGTTGACGGAAAGAAGGGAAATGGTGCCGGGAGAACGACGCAAATGCATTGCTAGTTCCCAACGTCAGCACAAGTAAAGTTTCAAACTATTCTGTAAGATCGGAACGCAGTCAACAAGTCCGTCCATAAAAAAAATTAATGTTAACTGACAAAGATAAACAAATACCCGCCCGATAATAAGAAGACCTAGCAGCAAGGGACGTCTGTTCTGACTCTGCAATTAGTAGGAGGGATACATAAATCTCCTGCTATCCTTGTGTTCCATTCCATTCTAAAATGCACTCCAAACATAATACTTCCTCAAGTTCAGCTGCTTCTTAAAATATAACGATTTCTAAAGTTTTTAAACTGTATTTTTTATTTTCACAATTGCTTTTAGATATAATTTGAGATCTTTATTACTTTTTTTTATTATCATTCATATTTTCTCCTAGTATGTACGTTGCAATTTGTCCAACTAAAGAACAATAAGCAACCCCCTTCCCGGCCCAGTGAGATGAAGATGATACATGTAGATGAAGTGTTGTATTATATAGACTGCGGCCGACTATTCTTGAGATATGTGATTAGTTAAACCTCAACCACCAAAGTACAACGGTATCCTCTTTTTAGCATTAAAATCCGTAAAAATGCAATCAAATCTTATCAGGATTTGAACCTGAGAACCTTCGTCTTGGAAAATAAAGTTGCTGGTTACTGATAACTATCTAGAGTTTATATCTCATTAGAATTTATTAAATTAATTTTAAATTTAAAGTTAATCGATTTATTATAATTAAATTTAATACTTTATTAAAATCTGTATGGGATAAAATCTGTAAAATAGTAAACAGACTGATCAAATTTAGTCAATCAACAAGATTTTTCAGACATTTTATCAACCTTTTTAATTATTCCAAATAATCGGAAGAAGAAGTCGATCCGGCTATTCTCCAATTTTATTTTTTCCTCTTTGTATTCTTTTAAATTCTTTAAAAATATTAAATACTTATTTTTAAGATGTAAAAGTTGAATTGCAATAAAAAAAATATTACTCGTAATTTTCGTTTGGAATAACCAAGTTATATTAGTATGACTCAGTGATAAAAATCGGGTGGGGTTATGTCGGGGCGCATGGCCGTTGTTTAACGTGAAACGTTACAGCCCTTGGATCAAGTTCCTCCGAGCTAGAGACCGATCAACTAATCTCTAGAGTTAAATGGGAGAGCCACCGACGTATTTTTTAACAAAACTGGAAGTCTCCAATGGAAAATTTTAGTTGGAACTAAATTCCTTTTAAATTGCCAAGGAATTCTTTAAATGGAACTAAAATTCCTTGGCCAAAGCGGTAGATGTGTTCACACCGTTGACGTCGTTCACTGAGCGCGCCGTGCCAGCTTTGCGACGCTCCCGAAACAGTCTCGATTGTTCGGCATCGGACGTTGGTGTACTTGTGCGTGGCCCATAACCTTCTTTTTTCAACGATATGCGTAATTTATATTTCCGCTGGCTTTTGCGCGGGATGAGACTGAAATATTGAATTTTTATACTTTATTACATGTTTACTTTAATTTCTTAGACATAAATATTGTCCAAAATACATTTATTATTACTTAAATCTATCTAGCTCAACAAACTCTAAACACATGAATCACCTCGCTATCATGTCTAAGCAGTGAGCTACACTGAATGGAAATGAGCGAGACCGCCAGTTCTGCGCTGTACCCCTTCTCCACCAACCCCCTCATCGGTGACGCAAACTCAAAGTCGTATCGGCGAGCTGACCATGTAAGTTATAAAATGACATCGCATTTACGTCTCAGAGACGTAAATGCGATGTCATTAGTTTTATGATGTTTTTGATTAGTTTCATGATGTTTTATAGATAGTTAGGGAGTTATTATGGCAGGACGATATAGACCTTTTCGTAACACTACAAATATCTGTTTTGGTACCCGTATGTTTCGGTATAGTTTTAAAGACGTCTCACGCCAAAATTATAAGAGATCACCTATCCCGTTGGTTTTTAACACTCATGACAACTGTAAATTCAGAAATGACTTCTATTTAAATAAACCATTTTCTTGTGGAATTTTTTTGTAAAATAACAATTATCGTTTATATATAGAAAAATATCGTGCCACAGATGTATAGTATGGATGGCGACCGGCTCTTTCTCTCACTCTCTTTTTATTGTTTCTTAATTTCAATTAAATATTTAAATTCTATACATATTTTACAAAATCTGTAAAGCTATCGAGTTTAGTAAAACGCAAATATCCACCCGGTACGATAAGAACAATAATTCATTTTCACATTTTTTTCTAATTTAATTTTAAAATTAAATTACCTACTTACTCGCGCAAGAAGTCGCCGGTGAATAGCTAATTATGTCTATTTTAATCTAATTGTATTACACTAACGCACTCGATATTTATCGGCTTGTTCGATAGTTATGTAATTCTTATATATTTTTACAATTATTACATGAATAATTCATCGCATAAATTTTAGAATATGATGTGGTATTTTGTTCTAGCACGAGAAAAACGTTATACCTGTCAAAGTACAAACCTGAAACACTGGCAAACCGAATGAAAGGGAAAGAGTTACCTTTCCACAGTGGTTGACAATTTTCCCTCGCTTGTCTTTTAAACTGCTATGAAAACAATATGAAATCACTATCTATAAAAATTGAAGGTTTGCAAGAAAAGAATATTGATTTTTGCTTTTTTTTTTATTTAATTTTAAATGAACGTATGATATACTAGTCTTCATTTCTTATTATTAGAAAAATTGTGATAGTGATAAAATCAAATAAATTTTTATTTGATAAATATATTTAAAAATAAATTATTTACTTTTTTTAATTTTATTGTGAGGTAAACGACAGAGAGACCTCTCTAAGTAAGTTTTTTCAGTAATCGATGTCACTCTGTTTCCGGTTGCGTGTTTTCTTTTTTAAATAATTTTTATTACTGTATCTTGTATCAAACGAAGTGGTATACGCTTTTGATATAATATCATCAGCCCATTCCCCCACTGATTTTATTGAAACTTTATGGACCTTATTTATAGCGAAGGTTCAAATATTGTTCTGTGAAAATTTCAACCATCTAGTATTTACAGAAACAAAATGGCAGCTTTCAAATAGAAACATCAATTTTAGATAAGCCAGACTTTTTATTCATTAAAAAATAGCTGGTAAAAATGATTAAAAACAGATGATAATTAGAAATAGAATAATAACAACAGTTAGATAATTAGTCATGATTATAACCAATTATTAACTTGCTGTATTCAATTTTAACAGCTATTTAACAACACATCGTCTGTTTTTAATCATTTTTACCAGCTATTTTGTATTGTATAAAAATGTGTTTTATCTGAAATTGATGTTTAAGCCGCCATTTTTTTTTTTTTTTTTTATAAATTCAAGAAGGTTGAAATTTTCACAGAACATTTTTTGAACCTTCGTTAAAAGATTTGTAAAGTTTCAATAGAATCGGTGGGGGAATGAGCGAATGATACTAAATCAAAAGCGTATTCGTGGGACACATTGCACATAAAACAGCTGACGTGTAGTTAAAAGATGTATTTCTTGTGATGGTTTTTAATCATTAACACTAGTTTGAATAAATGTAATCTTCGAAGAAAAACATTACATTTTACTTACTACTTTTAAAATAATCTTATCCTTTTATATCGTAATTTAATTGTAAGTATTAAAATGCTACAAGAAAGAGTTAACACTTAATATTCTGACCGTAACAGATTTGAGCTCTGGTGAAATTAGTACGACCTGGCTTTCAATAATATGTGACTTATTCTTTTGTATCACAAATAAATTTATGAATTTTCGTTGGAAAGTGAAGGTTTGCTTTTAAGTAGCCGATGAAGTGCAACTATGATTTGAGATATCTACAAAATTTATTTGGGTCGCATTAAAAGTTAGTTTATCACCTCCGTTTTCTTTTAACCGGATCTTTCTGGAGGTTTCTTTCCGTTGAATTTGTGCGATTGTTATTTTATTCGATGATCTTTTTCTTAGTTTAAGTTAGGAAGAAGAGGCGTAACGTAAAAAAAGTAGATGCTTTCGACCGTAAAATTCTTTAGAT
This sequence comes from Lycorma delicatula, assembly GCF_047948215.1. Lineage (NCBI taxonomy): Eukaryota > Metazoa > Arthropoda > Insecta > Hemiptera > Fulgoridae > Lycorma > Lycorma delicatula. Next base: position 169,625,850 of record NC_134457.1, read on the forward strand.
CGGTCTCACATCGCGCAAAATTCGATCGGTCCCGTCATCGGATTAATGTGCTTTCGATGCAGTCAGCAGCTGGGCAGCCACCTCTCCTGAATTGGACATCTCTTGCTGCCTTATGTTCGGTAGCCGTACTACTGAAATTACCGCCGCTGCACTTGATAGTCAATACTTCTATCTCCAAGCGGAAATCTGTTTCACGTAATTCTTTAACGTTACTTTATAATTTATAGGTTAGCTTAAATTAAAATTTTTACTCCGCACATTCAAAACTTCGTGACGGTTATACTTTTTTTTTATCTGTCGTTAAAAAGTAAATTAAAATTAACTATAAGTGAACAAGAAGACTAAAAGTGATTATCTAGCTACAGTTCAGATATATTCATTAATTTATTTTTGTTAAAATTGTTTTTTACATTCATTTTTCTGAAAGCTAATTTTATACACTATTAATGGGTTATGAGATTTTTTCAATAATTTAATAACCGAACTTATTTTTTTAATATTGTTTACAGCGTGAAAAAGTGGTTGGGCCATATTCGATCTAATCTTATTCCATTAAATTCAATACATTCTGTTCCTCTCTTCCGAACCCTTTTACCGATCTCAATATCCACTTATTATAATCTGTAAAACTAACTGTTCAGTAAATTCTATTTAAATCGATTGGAAAACGAAATAGTTCGTTTTTAAAATACGCTTGATAGTTGAAGTCAATCTACTGCGTATAGATAACTGTACCAAATAAGTGAATAAAATCATGAATTATCTTATCATAATTTGTACTGTTAAATCAAAACCCTAGTAATACAGGCAGTATCTGTTTTGGGTTGTATTTTTTCTATATGATCGCTAATTTTTACTTTAATGCCTTCGTAATATTATTAGAAAATATTATTTCGTTATGCGCCAGTTGAAAAAGATCTATTTCAATTTTTATTAAACAAAATGTAAAAGGATCGCAAAAATATCCATTTTTTTCTCCTATTTCCCTAGATAACTCGATAACTGTTCAATTTAGAGAAAATATCGAGAGAGAAAAAGGTTTTGTTATTAAATTTTACGCACAATATCATCGGTTGCAATCGAAAAATACGTTATTATAGATGCAAAAATAGCAATAACTGTCAAAAAAAATGAAAAAAAGATTAAAATTTTTTGGGAATTTTTTTCGAGTACTTATATATAGGATCTTCAGATTTTGCCTGAAAGAACTTTTTGATATGATAAACCAACACGCCAAATTTTAACAAAATTGGTCTGACAGTTTTTGCAATTAATTTTGCAATCCAGATTTAAAAAAAGCGATTTTTCCAAATTGTGTAGAGCCTGAAATAAAGTCTCTAGATACTTGAAAATTTAATTACCTATAGAAGAGCACTTAAACTTTCAAATGCATTTTGAAAATTTTAAATCTATTAATTAAGAAGGTCTAGGAAATTTTTCTACGGAACTTTTTTATGAATATTTTTGCAATTATTTTTAATAAAAATTCAAGCACATCTTTTTCAACTGGCGCATAACGAAATAATCACTTCTGATAACACTCTGGAGGCATTAAAGCAAAGATTAGCAATCATACAGAAAAATTTCAAGTATGCCTATTTTAAAACAGGTATCCCTTGGACTGTAGGTGAAAATTTATATATAAATATAATTACTGTTACTTTATAAGCATGTTCCTTTTGGTGATACAATTTGGTTCGAAATTTTTAATCATTTTATTTTTTTTTTAACATTGTTGTCTCAAGAATAGTGAGCCTAAATGAAGAAAATTCACGTCTCACACATTCATATAATCATAGTTGTCTAGAAGATTGGTTGAAAGTTCACTTTTAAAGAGATCTAAATGAAAAATGCCATGTTTAGCATGCAAATTCTGAGTTAAACTGAAAAATCATGAGAAATTTCCTAATTAATGATTAACTACGGATAAAATTGTTAACAGTTAAAATGATTGATTAAAACATACTTTTATCGTCACAATATTTTTATTTTCATTTTTGTAATACAAGCAATTGTATACCTTTTAATGCTGTAAATATAATATAATTCCATAAATAATCTGTTGAGTGGCTGATATTTTAAATTGATCTCCCTAATCTTTATTTATATATAAGTTATTGTAGTAGTGGCGGCTGGTAGCTACAATTAGCAGGGGGTGCTGCTCCAGAAATTTTTTCTGGGCCTTTTCAAGGCCATGGTTAAAATTTACTGTAAAATAAAAGAACCGAAAAAAATTAATAAACAAGAATAGCTGGAAGCTGGATAATAATCTAATTCTACAGCTTATCTCATTCAAGAATATGGTACACGGTTTTTAAGCACAACACACGCGGAGTAAAAAAAAAGTACCTTCCACCAGAACGCAAGGGTCGGCACTGCGGGAAGGAGAGTGTTCTCTGTCTCTCGCAGCCTTGCGTGCAGCTTCCTATGTCCGCATGCGCACAACAGCCAAACACCACGCCGCTGGAACTGTGTATCGCACAGTTCCATAAAAGATTTTTGTATCTTTTTCATACACTGGGAAATAGCTACTGAAATTAAGCTTAAGGATTGTATGTACAAATACAAAGAAAGAATTAAAGAAAAAAGGACTCATTATATTAAATGTTATCGATAATATAAAGTGGAAATAGGGAATGCTGCAGTTCCACAGCACTTATACATGAGCTGCCACTGTGTGGTTCTGAAATTTGTTTAAATATTTCTGTACTAATCTTTTCGTCAACTGTAGAGTCGTTTCAAAGTAATTAATATGATTTACAGTTTCTGAATTTTTGTGATATTTTAAGAATTTTTTTTTTTGTGATGCTTGCTAAAGTATTTAAATTCTTTTTGAAGCGTGGAAATTTCCATGTTTTTAAATACCATGTTGGGTAATTTATAAATGTTCATTGTTGAAATAAACGGTGTAAAAATAAAGCATGAAAACTTTTATTTCCATGTATATCATTTATTTTAAATTGCATTATCTTGCAACGAATTCTAAATTTAATATTATCAGTTCTACAATTGTTCTTTTTAAGAATCAGCTTGACAATTCATGATATCATTGACAATTCTTGATACAGTGCTATTTGCAAAACAAACGATAAAGGTAAAGATCACTATTATTACACTTATGACACAGATACAGATATATTTATAATAAATTTATCAACCGGTTTCTGCAACACATAATATTATAACATGACATTTCAATAGGTTTTATAACAAACAAAGTAATTTAAATCATATGATATTACATAATTACCAATATGAACGATGAATTTTTTTTTATTAAAAATTTTTTTTTTTTTGAAGACATTTAAATAAACTAATATTTTTATAATGTAATTCCGTAACAAAAACCTTTTATAAAATTTTAAATTAGCATACATTTAACTTAGAAAAATTTAGAGATAAATAAATAAAACCATGAGGTATTATGAGTCATTTTGTGCCTACGCAGTATAATATTTAAAATTCAAGGTGAGTGGAAGTATGTTGTAGACCCACCCGTTAAGTTAAAGGTATGGATTATGTTTTAGCGAGGGTTGAGTAATACTATTAATTTTTTTTTTTGCTGTAGTTTTATTTCTGTTTGAATCGCTTGGCTTACGTTTTATATGAGTTTATTTCGTACAATGTATATTAAACTTTGAGAAAAAATTAGTCACTGGAAATAAGTTTCTTGCTTGAATTGTAGAACAATTTTTTTTTATTGTTGTTATAAGTAAAGATTTAGTATACTTTTATCTTTCAAGGATGTTTTGGTTTGTTCACAAGTATGGAAAAGAACATTAGTTATGGTAATTTCGTGCCATGAAAGTTCAATTGAAAAATTTCAGTTTACTCATGCATAAATTATGACTAAGCAGCGGATTATGTGCAAGGAGAAATGCAAGGTGCATGCATGCATAGGCTGAATTATGCAATTTTTTGTGATAAAATATCATATCTGCAAAAAAAAAACCGACAATTTAAGCAGAAAAAATATATGTATGTGTGCGCGCGCGTGTGTGTAATACCTGTTTGTGTATGTATTTCCTACGAGTGTGTGTAGAAATTACACATAGATAAATGCAATTCAAATTTTTTACACGCACACACACCCTTAATATTTTAATATGAACTGTTTATTTATTTAATTCCCTTTTTGTAGTAAAATATAGCTTAAATTTTCCAAAAAAAATTTCAAAAGTTAGACAACTCAGAATAATCGTATTACAATGAAAAATAATGTTTAGTATGTATTATATATTATAATACTAAATTGATAACTACTACATTAACCAATTCAAAAAAAAAAAAACGATGGATTCTACTTATAAACTGTTTGGCTTGTAGGTTTTTTATGTTCTTAGTCTTTACGTTCTAATCAATGATGTATCAATTTTAACGATTCATTTCTTATTTAGCAAAGTTTATATCTGTAATCCCATAATAAGTTTCTTCTACAACTTAAATAATCTTTAAAACGAAAAATTGTGTGGTCTACATCGATGATTTGAAGAAATATTTATTTTAACATCATCAAATAATTTTTACAATAACAACGCTGACGTTACTTTATGTGTATACTTACATTAAATGTTCTGTGTAGGAATATTAGTTAGCAACTTTTGAGGAGCTTCTATGATATGATTGTATGTGATCATATTTACTTATGGTTTCTGTAATAGTGTAAGCGATTGTAAATTTTATTTTGAGACCAAACAAAAAGAATAAATCTGATGTGAACAGTACATGACTTCCTTGTACATCTTATTAAATTACATATACACATTTTTTTTTAAAATGAAAAGTACAGAAAATTTTATTTCATTAATAACTTCTGATAATTTTTCATATTCTTTTTCTTGTTATTATTGAATTATTATTTTTTGTAAAAAATTTTACAATCAGGGGTTAATAATTATTAATAAATCAATATATTTAAATCAAAAAAAATAAAAGTTAAAAAAAGGAGATGAAGTCGGATTCGAACCGATGTACCTTCCCTTTGGAACATCCAAATATTTCATGATTAAAATTTTATTTCGCTATAATTCTGAAACCAATGAAAATAAGTGCCACTTATGATGTATCGTTGAAAAGCGCTCGATGAGAACTTATTACTGCAGTTAAGAAAAAGTCCAAAATCCGAATTTTTGGGGATTTTGGGCTTTTTTGGACACTATTGTGCACAACTTGATGTTACAACAGTCCTAAATCCAAAATTTCAACATCCTACGGCTAATTGTTTTTGATTTATGCGAGATACATACGTACGTACGTTCAGACGTCACGCCGAAACTAGTCAAAATGGATTCAGGGATGGTCAAAATGAATATTTCCGTTGAAATCTGGAAACCGAAATTTTTTGCGATCACAATACTTTATTTACTTTGTACAAGGAAGTAAAAAACATTATCATTAAATTACTCAATATTGTGTTTTTACCGAGTAATGATATTTAGCCTGAAGTATTCAGTCGAAATTTCTAGAAAATTAGTGTGAAGATTCGCATTCAACGTACTAATGTATAAAATAAATCAAAAACTGATTTAAAAAAATATTCATTCCTTTTATTATATATATATATTAAGTAATTTATTCATTTTGCATTCCAGACAACAATAACTCATCCTTAGTAATAATTCCTTTACCTCTGCCTTCTTTTTTATATATTTTCAAACGGGCAGCATTGTTTCATGGTCAATTCACATTTTACTTAATCAAAACTAAAAAAAAACACAACCTTAAATAAAAATAAAATCACTAAAAAGTAAAAAAAAAATCAATTAATATCTCTATTTTGTTTTAATCTGATAACGATTTAAGAAAGTGAACATTTACTGAAAAATATGAAACATATTTTATTTTTTTTAGTAATTTTCCAAAAACCGTTGTATTTTCAAAATTTTCAGCAATTTTTTTTCCGAATGTTTAATTTACAATCGGTTCCAGTTTACCGGAACCATAATTAAAAAATGACACGCAGGGAGCGATTTCTAAATAAAATCCCTCAAAGAACTGTATGTGTATACATTCAGTATACATAGATATATATAATAAACATAACTATATACAAAGATGAGTCCAAAAATCATTGATCAAATTCAGAAGATAGAAAGCAAAGAGATCACCAAAACATAGTCTTATCAATAACACAAAGAAAAACTAATCAAACAGAGAAACAGTGAAACAAATCAAAGAACTAACAAAAGTAACTGGAGAAACAAAATGAAGAATTTTGTACAACACCCTTGAGTAGCTGATTTACTTCAAATCTCGGAGAATTTACAGATCTAATTATGCAGTCGCTTTAGGTGCCTAATGTCTTCCCTGTTACCCAGGAGGTAGCCGCGAGCCAGTTCACATGTTTGTTCAGTCTCATTTTTATCTTGTACGGAATTGCCGTATCTCCTCTCAAACTGTTGGTAATAATTTGTTCTGAAATCGCAGTACGACTTCGATGATACTCTCGCTTGTCGTATCCCTTAGTTGGATCCGTAAGTTTAAATCAGTTTCAGGATCGATGAGTATAGCAGTTGCTTGGTATATAATGAGAGTTGCGACATCCTGCCTAGCAATCAGTATATCTTCCTGAACTTAATGTTAAGCCGCACCCTTTTCTCCCTGACATGCTCCACCACGTCAGACGAATATCCATATGCAGTCGTAAGTATCGCACGCTATTAATATGCGAGATGAAAACTCCATGAAGTTGAACACGCGAGAAGTTACCTCTCCTCCTCACAAACAGAACACGCGATATTGATGGATTAACCATCTAGCTAGCCAAAAAAATTAATGTAAAATACATTTTTCCTAAAATTTCAATTCTTTGATTTTACATAGAGTTGATGTGCTGATGTTTTTTATATCTAAGAACTTATTCTGCTTTTGTTTAAAAGCGATTTGCATTAAAATTCGTAAAGAGTATCTAAAATGGAGGGTCTTACATATATTTTATGAACTTTTCTCTGTAATAATGAAATAAATGAATTTAACCATTCAATCATGTTCGACCTTTCGTGATTCCAGTTCCTTGGAATTTTCTTGGCAGGTTTTACGGGTTGTTTGCCATGCCTTCCCGATGTGGTTAATTGAAACCCAAGCACCAAAGAACACCGGTATCCACAATCTATTATTCAAATTCATTTAAAAGCAACTGCCTTTATAAGGACTCGAACCTTAGAACTGTCGACTTCGAAATCAGCTTATTTTGCGATGACAACTTTAACCAGTATACAAAACCTGTAATTTGTAGTATTAATTTAAAAGAACTTGCATAAGAATCATCGATTCGTTATCAAATTATTAATTCAACCAACAAAAACCTAAACTAACATGTTTCTTTTTAAGAATGGGGTAATTTTATGTCCAACCCTAAAAATTTAATGCGGCCATGTATTTTTAATCAATTTATTTGTCACCTAATGTAAGCAGGTTTTTCTCAAATATATGTAATACAGTATCTTACTCTATTTAAGAGTACTTTGCAATTGTAAGTTTTTTAAATCTTTCTCAGTTTTTTCTTCCCTTTTCTTCAATCGATTTCCTTTAACTGATTATACGATTAACTCCAACTGACGTTTTCCTCTGATTTAAATATCGCTTTTGCTGTAAAAGTTTACATTTCATTTTAATTAATTAATTAATTTTTATTAAAATTCATAAAAGTTAAAAAAAAAGTGCATTTAAATTAATTTCTCTTTAGTTTATTGTAAGTTTTTTTCTAAAGTTACACATAATTTAATTTAGTTTACCGCTTGCTTGAATTTAATTATATTGAGTTGGTTTTGCTGCATTTCAAATTGAAGCCAATTTGTCACACTGGATGTTGTAAGTGTAAAAGGAGTGTGACAGCACAGCTCGATGTTAGTGTACGCTTGATGTCGTATTTCAGGGAAAACTGAACTAAGATTAATGCTCGATCACGTATACTTAATGACAACCCCCGTGTCTTTTGTTATTACTTTCCCTTTTTTTACCCCCGCATGCAATATGTACTAAAATCAAACAAAAGATTTATTTTTCTCACGGTCCGTAACTAATATATGAACAGACGCTGATAAAATTTGTTTTTATTTGGTTCAATCTTTCACACACGGTTGGACGTGACAAAAAATTTAAGAATTAAAAAAAAGAAGTCTTTTTGAAATTATATGAATCTTACGAAAATTTGATGTGAAAAAAATTTTAATGTATTTTCAGATATCATATATAGATGAAAGTTTATTTTAAATATTTTGTTTTGGTTTACCTTTAACATTGTTTTAAATATGAAATATGTAACTTCATACTTATGTATTTGCCACTTACGTAAATTATAAAATGAAGTTATTGAACGCACTGCAATTAGAAATTAAATTTATTGTTTCTTCATGGGTATTTATCTTATGCTAGGAAAGATTAGAAGATCCGGCTTTACGCGCTACGTACTTAAAACCGTTGCTTGTGTAGTCACCTGGACAGGAAACTCGCTCACCAGGTCGATTTTTACACAAACCTTCCCCTATCAGATAACGTTAAGAATACATTTATATGTCTCGTTATCCTCAGCACCGTTCTAGCAAGCCATATATATACACAGATCTGAAAATAATTAAGAGGAGATTAAAAGGAATCCTAACTTTAATGCATATAAGTTTCTGACTTTCTCTTTAATCATGAAGACACCCCTTTCAGATTTTCTTAATGTATTCATATAATATTCGCACTCGAGAACCCAACTTCTTTAATGATGTGGACATTGAAATTTAAAGTACTTCTACCAAATAATTTTTGTTGATATTTAAAATGGAATCATATATATATATAGATAAATGACCAATCTATCATTTATAATTAGAATTAAGAAACACATTAACTGTATAACAAAGAAATATAAAGACCGTTCAAATTTCGCTAAACATATATTGGAAAATAAGCATAATTATGATTCAAATAAATTTATGGAAATATTGAATTATTCTAATGATTATTATAACAATTTTAATCTCGAAAAATTTCATATATACAATAATAATAATAGCAAATTAATAAATTAACAACTAAGTTCGATGATAATATTTTGTATAAGCAGATAATAAACAATAATAATTAACTTGACTAAATTGATTCCACAATTTACAGAGCTCATAACAATTGAGAAACTATTACAATACGGACGTAGTCACTTAGACTTAAACTTTAACTTGTGACGAATAAGATGACGATCAGTTTTTTATACATATATAATGGTAGTTTTATAATTTTAATCATAATTATATTCCTCTTGAAGATGGCAGAATAGCCGAAAACGCTCGAGGAAATTAAACTGGAATTTGGTAAGCTGTTTTTTTTTTTTTTTTACATATTGATAAAACATAAGTGGTTATTTAAAGTTTGTACGCAAATATGAAATAGGTAAGTTATTTAATTCAATCGTTATATAAATTAACTAAATTAAATGCTTAAAAAATATACATTTTTCTTTTTACACATTCCCTGTTCGAATATTTTATTAATGCAACGAGATTTTTCTGTCACTTATGATATACGCCCTATTATATTTTAAATTTTGGGATCCGATCACAATATTAATTTAAACGTTTTATCACCTTCATACCACTTTCTCATCATTAAATTAAATAACTTAATAATTATTTTACCAAATTACTTTTAAACTGATGGCTTTGTCAAAGAGAAACTGGAGGTCCGTGACGCAAAGAGTGTACGACAAATACACGAGTTACAGCAAAAAATATCAGTTTAATACTCTGTTATATTGCTTAATTACTTAAGTGTTATATAGCTATTTTAACCTACTTTAGTTTTGTTATATAGTGTACGAATATTTATTATTATAGTTAAATTATTAGTTTTTTGGCAGTTTAATTACCTTTTCAAGGACAGAATGCCACAAAGCTCTACTATTTATTATTTTAACTTAATAATTATAATTTAAAAAAAATATATTGTGTATTAAAAAGGTATGCAACCTCATTTGTATTGAGAGAAGGCACTGTTAAAACCAATGAAAAATAAATAAAAATAGATAAATTATTTATTTTCTATTTCCGTTTTTCTTGGTGAGTAAAATTGTTAGTGTCTGATTATTTGCCTTCGAGTAGTGGTTACTGATGTATAAGCTTAGCTTCTGCTTTTACCGATTAACGACTTATTTATTTACCTTGCATCCTGACCCCGTAGGGGAAGACATCCTCCGCCGCCCCCTCCGATCCGAACCCTTATGGACTTTACCGGAGGTCATCTTCGAAATCTCGGCTTTTGACATATTCCAGTCCGCCTCGACCAGGAAGCCACCGATGCGAATGCCACGAGTGACATCCCCATCGGTGTACCACTATTAAATAAACTCAAAACAAAACACATCTCACCGAGTCTAAAGTGACTGAAAATACCTAACTTACACAGAACGATAACAACACGTTAATATTGAAACAAAACAAAGAACAACAACAACAACAAAAACATAATTTATAAAACAAAACATCAACAAAAACAGAATACAAGAGAAATCCAAGCAGAGCTCTAGATCTCTTCAGTAATCCTTTCCTTTGCTAAGAACACTATAAAACTCTCCACTATTGCCCATTCGGCCTGGCTCCTCCAGTTTACACGGAGATCCAACGCCCACCCGATAAGATCAAGCCGACAGATGGTCTCCGTACGCAGGGTTGAATATCTTGCAGAGTTGAAATAGGGTAACGCATTGTTTTACAACGGAAAGAGACATATTCGTTTGTTGCTGCCCCAGCAAATCAGTATTTGTTCCAGCCTTTCTTACGGTTGTGACGCATTTTAAGTACCTGAAGTACATGAGGCATAAATTAAAAGTTACTTTCTCTGAAAGTAATAATGTTAATTATACAGCTATTCCCTGTAATGAACAGAGTGAAGGTGTCGCATGCAGAAATTCGTCAGGATTGGAGTGCTAACATGCAAAACTACATTTGGCTCAGTGAAGAAGACAATGGGAGACTACTTCATTTTTAATTTACCCTAGTAATCCTGGCATGATGGAATGTTTGTAATTCTTGAAGGATTTGTTAATGAATTGGGATTTATGTCAGATCCCCTAAAATCACTACGGTTATGTCTTTCATATAGGTTTGTAATTTTTATGATTAGTTAGATTTTATATGATCAATTATGTATAGTAATCTTATATAGCATATAGTAGTTAATTTTTTATTTATGTTGGAAAATTGAGATTTATTTAATTACTACAAATAATCTGAAAAAAATTAATAAATAAATGCATTTTTACACCGCATGAGAGTAGCACATTACTGACCACCGATTTTGCGTTGATCAGTTTCATTATGTGCTACAACAAAAATTGTTTTGCCTCCAGAAATAAAATATCCATTCAACAGCAGGTGCAGGATTACGTAAAGAACAACCTTCCCCATACCCTGAATCGTGTAGCATCTGGAATTACTAAAGCAAACTATAAAACCTTTTGCAGACACCCCTCTTCTTTACAAAGGCGAGCGACACTTATATCGAAGTAGCAAATCATGAAAATCCTGAAAGAATTTTTTTCTTCGGCCTTATAATTTGATTAAATAAATTATTTATCGGTCAAATTTTATGTAAAAGAATAAAGATTATAACCGGATCAAAAATTTGTTCGTAATTTATCTGAACATACGTTTACTTCAATCCTTCGTTCTAGACTGTCAACCTGCCACCAAACTCTACCCAAACTGAACTTTTTAATCAATCCTTACGTTATGTCAAGCCTGACATAATTATTTTATTTATAAAATATCCTTATACTTTTTAATAAAAAAATTCTCAACCTAAACAAAATTATTTGTGAAATTGTCGTTTATTATCAGGGTAAACAATCTGATTTTTTTTCTTGAAATCATTATCCCTGTTGTTTTATTTCTCACTAAATAAAAAATTTTTAATTAAAAAAAAAAAAAAAAAATAGTTACAAGATTAGCTATTTTCTTTATTTTTATTTTTTTAAAACATTTCAATTTTAAATAGATCGGAATTCTAACTCATGTCTTGACAAAAGATCTGATGTGGATACCACATAACTTCCCTGTACGCCTATCAAATTACATATACACAGTACACCTATTGAATTACATGGAAAATTAAAAGTACGTAATTTTTTTTTAATAACTTTTAGTATTTTTGCATTATATTAATTTTTATTTATTTTTTATTATTGAATGATTATTTATCGTAAAACTTTTTTTTTTGCAATCAGAGGTTAATAATTATTAAAAAATCAATATATTTATATTTAAAAAAATTTAAAAAAAAAGGAAATAAATTCAAGCCGATGTGCCTTCCCCTTGTAAGATCCAAATATTTCATTAATTAAAATGTTATTTGGCTATAACTCTGGAACCAAGTACCACTTACGATACATCATTGAAAAGCCCTCATTGAGGGCTACAGTTAAGAAAAAGTTCAAAATCCAAATCTTTTAGATTTTGGATATTTTTGGACACTTTTTGGTCCATTTGGTTACAATCAAAAGGGGAGGTGCACAACTAGATGTTACAGCAGTCCTAAATCCAAAATTTTAACATACGTCTAATATGTACATGTGTACGTACAGACGTCACGCCGAAACTAATCAAAATGGATTCAGGGATGGTCAAAATGGATTCCCTTAACATCTGAAAATCAAAATTTTTAGCGATCACAATACTTCCTTTACTTCTTACAAGAAAGTAAAAGTGGATATATCATACATTTAGACTATTAGGTCTATCAGTTTAGATAGACCTAATCCACCGGCTTGGTCTTGTGGTTAACGCGTCTTCCCAAATCAGCTGATTTGGAAGTCGAGTCCTAGTAAAGTCACTAATTTTTACACGGATTTGAATACCAGATCGTGGATACCGGTGTTCTTTGGTGGTTGGGTTTCAATTAACCACACATCTCAGAAGTGGTCGAACTGAGACTGTACAAGACTACACTCATACATATCATCCTCTGAAGTATTATCTGAAAGGTAATTACCGGAGGCTAAACAGGAAAAAGAAAGTGAAAAGTTTAGATGGGCCTCTACAACACTGAAATTAAATTAAAAATCTTATTAAAATAAGAAATGTTTTACGACGTAACTGTATTTATTTAACAATAGCTAAAAAGGTGATAATTCGAGCTACATAATTTGGGTAATTTAGCTGTAGTTCCTGACTAGATGTAATGTGCAGATGAATAGTATGCGGACAACGGCGACTGGCATTCGGCGCATAACTAAGAAATAATGTCCGTAATTCCCCTTCTCTTACAGTCGTACTTTATACTATGTATAGTACATTCACGTGACGAATTTACCGAACGCCACCGCCACCATTCACTGTACAGAGTGCCGATGTACCGGGTACCGGACACTCGCTCATCATCCTCTCCTTTATTCAGCACCGTTTCTTTCTCTTTCTGCTAATTTTTAACTCTCCTGCCTATCTATCATCCATCTTTCTATCTTATCCTAGCGTTTCCATTTCATTTATATTGTTTCACTGCCGACTCTTTCTTACGACTGTCGTGGTATATTTGTTCCGGTATATTTCTCAGTGTGCCGGTTATGACCTTTCGCTGAACTCACCGCCCGCCGCACAACGGCAAACCTTTTGTTTCTTTTTATATTTTTGTGTAGTACACATTTTACTTCTATTCCTTGCCCTATCTAATTTGTTATACTTATTCGTTGATTTTTTTGCTGTATTTTTTTGTATTATAGTAACATCTTACAACACAATACAAAATTTTAAGACTAATACGCTTTTGCTCTGCATAACCCAATTAATTTGTATTATCTTGTCTTCATCATCTTGATGATCTCTATCCGTAAAATTACATTCGTTCTATATGTAGTAAAATTATGTACGTAGCCTGTAAATAATGTAATATGGTCACAACAATTTTATAATAACTATGGAAAATGTTATTATAGAATATTTGCTGTGTAGCATGAAAGAGTAAAATTTTTTTTACAGATTTTAAAAACTGATTTTAATTTATGTAAAACTGTTAATTCGTGTATTTATTACGGTTTTTATTTGCTGGAAAAAAATCCAGCAGATTTTTATTAAATTTAGATTATTTCAACCCTTGAACATGTGAACTTCAATAATTTTGTTTGTATAATTTTTTTTTTTACATTTTTAGTATGAGAAATATTTTGTTAATCCATCAATAGTAAGTTCTTAATTTTTTTCTTTGATTTGCCTAGTTTGACCAAGAAAGCTTTTTCCTTGTAAAAAACTTCTCTAAAAAGAGGAACTGCATATTATTTATGGGCCTTACAGATACAGAAGAGAACCGCCCCTTGCAATCTTTGTTCCTTAAAACCTAATCGAGGGTTTCTTCCTTTTGTACTTCCAATTCCGCGGCTGACTCCGAAATACCGAAAACTCGTCTCACATTAACGTCCCATACGATATCTTCATTGAAAAATGGTTTACAAATCCGATGTTTATGAATCTTTGACTGCAAAGAAAATGTTAAATTATAATGTATTGATACAAAATGAATAAACATTTAATACATTAAAGTAGTTAAAAATTATATACTACTCGTTTTCACGTAAATTAAAATTTTTCATTCAAAGCAATTTTTGGAGCTATTTCTCAGCATCTTCCTTAATAGATTTACCGGTAAAGCTGATGTTAATTGTACCCACCTTAAAATTTTAGGAAACCCTTTACTAAGTAATGAAATAATGTATCATATATGTGCGTGTTTTTTCGTTTAATTTTTTTTTTGTCAAATTTAGTATGTAAACTTCTTATTAAATAAGTTGAGATTTGATTTTAATGTGATATGCGTAAAATTTGTTTGTTATGGTTAATATCTCTCTCTCTCTCTCTCTCTCTCTCTCTCTCTCTCTCTCTCTCTCTCTCTCTCTTTGTGTGTGTGTGTGTGTGTGTCTTGTTTCTTTCTTAAATGTCAAAATTATGCACCGAAACAATCTCTTAGTGTATATTAAAAGGTTTTTTTAAAACGGTACCATTAACAATAGCGCTTACTGTTACCCCACTAAAAAAAATTCTGGTAATTAGCACAGAAAGGTTTTTACTTCTTTGTACGAAGTTAAGGAAGTATTGTGATCACGAAAAATTTCGGTTTTCAGATTTCAACGGAAATATCCATTTTCACCATCCCTAAATTCCATTTGGACTAGTTTCCACGTGACGTTTGTACGTACGTATATGTGTACGTATGTATCTTGAATACATACCTTTTCATTGCAATCAATTGGACCAAAAGTGGCCAAAAAAAGCCAAAAATAAAAAAAAATAGGATTTTGTACTTCTTAACGATAGTAATAAGCCCTCACTGAGAATTTTTCAACGATATATCATAAGTGGTACTTTACATTGGTTTCAGAGTTACAGCCAAATAAAATTTTAATTAATGAAATATTTGGATCTTACAAGCGGAAGGCACATTGGTTCGAATTTATTATTAGAAGTTAATAATTAACTTCTAGTGATTGTAAAAATATTTTTACGATAAATAATAATTCATTAGTAACAATAAAAAAGAAATATGAAATATATCAGAAGTTATTAATGAAATAAAATTTTCTGTACTTTTCATTTTAAAAGAATGTGTATATGTAATTTAATATGCGTATAAGGAAGTCATGTGATGTCCACATCAGATTTTTTAGAAAAAGATTTTTCGTTAATTTGAAATCGAATCGTTTAAATTTGTTAAATTTTAAACTGGATTTTTAATAAGGAAATTTACTGACTACCGTATTGATCTAAATTTTTTGAGTAATTAGCAAGAAAGGTGAAGCCAAGTTTCTAATTTAAAGAGATTTATGTTTCGTCCTCTTACTATTACAAGACCGACCACTGCGATTCGAATACCAATATATGCCTTAATTTGACGTTCCGGAACCTCTTTTGACTTGAAAGGAGGTCGGACTTCTCTATCGGTAGGCAATATTTTATGAGGAGCATTTTTTAATTTCTTTACTTGAATACAAGCAAACCTTTTTGTTAGTTTTATAACAAAAATGAAATTTATTAGGTTTTAAAAACTTCCAATAGACCGTGACGAAAATTTAAAATTAAATTTTTAAAAATCCGTTTAAATTTTAATTGACAATAATAAATGTTCTTTACGAAAGTTTTATTTATTTATTTATTTACTGAGATCAGTGCACTAAACGTAGATGTACGCCCACTTATATTTTGAAAGTTGATCTGTTCTAATTTCACCATTTGTAATTCAGTATTTCTTATCAAATTCCCTTTCAAATTTTAGAAGTGCGCATTTATTACTGACATTAAAATTCTTTAAAAATCTTCGTTGATTTAGATTTGGACGTAATTCCTAGAGTATCAAAAATATCTCCTACAACTTCTAATCGGAACACCCATAATTATTTATTTAACCTATAAGATTCCACACAAACCAGTTTTGTCATTTAACTTAACAAAAAACTCTGATGTGTACACCACATGACTTCCTTGTACGCCTATAGAATTACATATACACATTTTTTTTAAAATGAAAATTACGTAAAATTTTATTTCATTAATAACTTCTGATGTTTTTCAACTTTTTTTTTTTGATGAATTATTATTTATTTTAATTTTTTCTTTTACAACCAGAGGTTAATAATTATTAATAAAAAAATCATCATATATTTAAATTAAAAAAAGAAAAGTTGAAAAAAGGAGAAGATGTCGGATTTGAACCGATGTGCCTCCCCCTGGTAAGATCAGAACATTTCATTAATTAAAATTTTATTTAGCTATAACTCTGGAATCAATGAAGATAAGAACCACATATATATCGTTGAAAAGCTCTAAATGAGGGCTTATTACTGCAGTTTAAAAAAGTCCAAAATCCAATTTTTTTTAGATTTTGAGCTTTTTTGGACACTTGGTCCAGTCGATTGCAATCAGAAGGGAAGGTGCACAACTAGATGTTACAGTAGTCCTAAATCCAAAATTTCAACATTATACGGAAAATCGTTTTTGAGTTATGCGAGATACGTACAGATGTCACGCCGAAACTAATCAAGATGGGTTCAGGGATGGTCAAAATGGATATTTCCTTTGAAATCTGAAAACTGAAAGTTTTTGCCATTATAATACTTCCTTTACTTCGTACAAGGAAGTAAAAATAAGAAATAGCGTTTGGTCGGTTTTTTTTTTCATTTTATTCAATGTATATTCAATATGCTTTTAAATGAACTCACCTCAATTCAGAGGACATAAATTTGACAGTGTGAATGTGTATATGTGTGTGCGCGCGCGCACGTATTATACCATACTTCTTTGTGTGTGGTTTTTACAAATAATTTTAATCTTATAATTTACGTAGATACACATAAATTGTACTGTTTTATTTTAATTTAAGTATTTTTTTTTTTGTCTGTGGGTGGTTTTAGTTTAGTTCAGTATAATCTTTATTACTGCAGGTAATACAGAAGCTATTGTACTACAGATGGTGCTTTGCTTCCGAACTGTGATTTCTATCACCGGCTTTAATATAAGTTGCGCTGAACTGCCATTTGTATTAAAAGAGGAGGCCCGCTCCATTTCTTATTCTTCATCTAGATCCTTATTCTAGATCATACTTGTTCTGCCTATAAAACTGTCAACCGAAAGTAATTTTACGAACTTGATATTCCCGTTAACTTTTAATACCGCACACAACTTACAATAACACAAGCCATAGTCGTACTGCTGTTAAAATCATACTATTTACTTTACGAGATAAAAAACCAAGTCACTCGCCCCCAACCACTCTTTATGTTTCTTCCGCTATTTTATAATACTAATTTTTAATCCAAGCATAGTGAATTGTAAAGAAATACAAACTAAATAATTATAAAAAAGAACCATACCAAATTTTTCATGCAAATTGTTCCTGTATGTTTGGTTTTATTTATTTTTATTACAAAGAAAATTGTAACTAGGTTGAAAATTTATGGAAATTCTTTTTTTTCTTAAAATAAAATATGTTATTTTTATTTTTCAAGACCTTCTCCGGAAATCGAACGCCTGAGACCAGCCGATCTAGAAACCAGGATGCTAATCAATATACCAATTATTAAAAAAAAATTCATTACCCAAGTAACATTTATAAACAGTGTAACCAGTAGACGCCATTCTTTAAAAAAAAATTATACTTGCCGATTGGGGTATCAAATAAAAGTGCTTGAAAAACGGGGAAAATGGTAAGAAGTGAAAATTTAAATTGAATCACTGTGAATTAATAAAAATATATCGACCTTGTTACCAAAAAAAAAAAAGAAAAAAAACCTGTTACATAAATTAAAGTCTAAACAATATTATTTAGCCCACCGGGTTGGTCTAATAGTAAACTAACCGTTGCAAATCAGTTGTTTAACAGCTGATTTTCGAAAACGAAGGTTCTAAGGTTCAAATCCAGGTAAAAGTTAGTTGCTTTTATACGGATTTGGCAGTGGATACAAAAAACCAACAACAAAAAAAAAATCATTAATAAGTTAATTTTCTGACTACCGCACCGTGGTATTATCTTTTATCATTTTATCTCACTGGTCCGTGTGGCAGGGGGTTGCTTACCGTTTACTAATTTAACAAATTACAACGTACATATAAGGAAAAAAATTAAAAAACAGTATTTGAATAAATCATTGATTTTATAGCAATTAAAGTAATCTGAATTTTCATGAATAAAGTATATTCATCTGTGTTTCTATTCTGTTGTGACACTATACTAGTGTGAGCTTCTGTTGGATCCCCAGCCATATTGAAATCTCAGGTAATGAACGCCCTGATATACCTCATAAAAATTCAGCTGTAAAGCTTAAACTAACCACTAGCATAATTTGCATTAATTTGCTTGGCATTTCTCCCGCCACCACTCCATTCGGTCGCCCTAAAGCATAAGACCGAATGTCTGTGCCACAAAAGATTACTGAGCCTCGAAAGAGTTTAGCGATCAGTGTCCTAAATAGCTCCTAGAGCTTACCTAACAGCGTGATTGGACTATGCGCGGTGCCATACACCACCGGCTTACGTGTCCCAACCACTCGCTTGTCATATATTTACTAAAATGGGTAGGCGCACCCGGTCAACTAAAAAAAATATATATGACATCCAAAATTTACTTTGTCAAGACAGCAATTCGCTGCCACGCCTAGGTCGCTGAATGCCAACAAGTACCTCTCCACCACATTAAAGCGCTTGGAGCCCTGAATGGCTGGTGGTCAGCCATATATCTCAAGGTTAGCTTCCCAAATCAATGCGTTAGGAGTCTTTCCCTTAAGTAAACTACTGATGTCGGTTGAACATAGCAACCGCATCAAGGAACTCTCACACGATCCGACAATGCGGCCCTCGCCACATTGACTCGCCACTTGTGAGTGGCCAATTTTCCCCTTGACCTCTAAATTCCAGGGTGGCCCGGTCTCTGGCCCCTCCAAGAGCAGAGTAGTCAAACATCAGGTGTTCATTTGACTGGACCTCCCCGCAGACGCACAGCTCATCAGTTGCCAGGCGGAACCGAAACAGATATTGGTTCAAATTAACATGGTTGGTGAGCACCTGGACACCCTTTGCCCTTAAAAACGAACTCGAGGCATGCCATCCTCCCAGATCCCGTATAAACTTTTACAGGGATCTTCCCCTTAGTCGTGATGTCCCCTTCCAGCTGCCATGGTTCCATCGCGAAGCTCTGCAGCCTCTTCCGCAGGCGGGAGATGGGCAACTGAACGAAATTTTGATCCGGTGCATTGTGATCACCGTTCCGTTCCGGTACTGACCCGGCCCGAAACCGCATCCCAAATACCTCGGCCTCCCGGCCTCTTCGCAATCTACACATAACTGCCCGAACTTTCACCACTAAATCGATTGGGAGAGAGCCTTTCCCTAGCGTAGTTCGCATGTTAGCGCCTAGATTAAACTTGCGTCGCTATGCCGCATAACTAATACAATCCACAAGGATGTGGTGCACTGTTAGTTGGCAGTCGCAGCGAGCACAAACGGCCAATTAAACCCAATTAAAAACACTGTGTCATCGTAGATCTCCTTATGCAGAAATAAGCGTCAAGAGGAGGTTATTATTTTCCGTTTGCGATTAGGGCGCAGTAGGCATACTCATGGTTATCTGATGACTCAATATCAAAATCTCAATTTTCTTCCCAATTTTAAATTTTTACAATGACTTCTTTTGAATTTACGAACATGATGAGCTGGAACTCGCTCTGCCCAAGTTTTCTTTTTTGGGTGTTTTACTGCTTTTACATTAGCATTGGATGCCGGTGTATTTTGGTGTTGGGGTTCAAGTAACCTTACGTCTCAGGAATGGTCGGCCTTTGTCTGTAAAAGACTACACAT
Source organism: Lycorma delicatula (assembly GCF_047948215.1). Classification (NCBI taxonomy): domain Eukaryota; kingdom Metazoa; phylum Arthropoda; class Insecta; order Hemiptera; family Fulgoridae; genus Lycorma; species Lycorma delicatula. The sequence goes on from NC_134457.1 coordinate 169,646,159, forward strand.
CATTTGAATGTTATGCATATCCTCATCTCATTGGCCGTTGGGGGGTTCCTTATTGTTCAGTAGTTAAACAGATTACAAAGTACATGTAAGAAAAAATAATAAAAAGCAGTATTTGAATAATGATTGATTTTGAATAACATTTTAATTAATCCAAATTTTCATGAATAAGGTATCGGTATCTGTATTTCTGTATTCTGTTGTGTCAGTGAATGTATGCCAGTTAAAAAAAAAATAAAACATTAGTTGTTATTTGTAAAGTTCTAAACTCATTACTGGACCTGAAAATGCCACTATCTCGAAATAATGTAATTTTCTTCTTCCTTAACAAAAATAATTTATAACTCTCATTGCTTTCGTTGACATCTTTTATTTATAAAGTACGTGATCGGCTGTAATGTTTGTTTCTTTCGTAATCTACATCAAAAAAAATAACTACAACTCGTTAACTTAACCAGAATACTGAGCCAATTTTACCAGAAGGTGACGATGCAATTTTGGTCAGTGCGTGACTTAGTTTCTTTCAAGATAATTTTAAAAAAAATTCCATTTTTTACTTTTACGTTTTACTGTTATATTTCGTAATTACTTAAATGATAGCAACTTACAATTTGTCAATTCGATTGGAAAAAAAATTCCAAAAAAATCGTAAACGATTTTCTTAGAACCCTTTAGTTAAGAATAAAAACTGATAGGTACTACTATTTTATAAATTACTATTATTAAACTACTTACGTATCATTAATTACTTATTACTACTCTTATTTTTTTTAACCTCCAGGACCACCGTTAGATATTGCTTCAGAGGATGGGATGAATGATTTTTTAGCGTGTGTGTAAATACCACACCTGACCGGGATTCAAACCCGGGACCTCCGGATGCACTTATTACTACTTACTAATTATTAATTAATACTACTATTTTATAGGTACTATTTTAGTTTATATAATAGCTACATGGTTCAAATAATACTCGTTCTGCTTAATATTATTTATTAACGTTATTTGGCTACCTTTCGAATCCATGACATTCTTTTGGATCACTTCTTCATTAGGGCAAATAACAAGAAAGTTCAAAACTCAAGAAATTCTCCATCAACGTCGTTTTGATATATCACCGTGCGTAAATTATGTACAGAGTAATTATTTTGTTATTATTGTTAATCTTTTATTTTTATCATAATAATAATTAGGAATGTTAACTTGAATGTAATATATATATAAATAAACAAAGTAGAAGACTGTTGATGAAGTCATCGGTCAAAAAGTAATAGAGTTGGGAGCTGTGCCCCCGCGAATGACTCGGCATATATTTACTAGAGTGGATGACTGAGTGAATAAATATCTGGTTTAGACATTGACATATCGGGTCTGTACGTGTTTTACTCCTAGTTGTATATCCGTTGTTCGTTCGCTTTGGACGGTCGATCGGTCGTTTGACCTCCGGTAACGGCATTAAAAAATGGAAAGAAAGAAAAAAGATTTGAAGATAAACAAGACAAAGATGAATACGATGATGAAAATGAAGATGAAGAAGACTAAAACGATGACCGTATTTGTTGTAGTTGTTAACCGAAGACAAATTACTCTTTCAAAAATGAATTGCATTAAACAGTATTGTTGAAAGCGGAGGCGACTGACATTTTCCAGACGCTCCCACGCGCATGAGTTCACATATACGTATACAAAATATAGTACCTCCGTTTCTCCTGCCTTTTAGCATTAAAGAGCAACTTATTAACCGCTCGGCCGTTGCAAACTGAATTATTTAACACAGGCTACTGTTCTGTAACTTGTATCAATATTTATTTTTTTTAGTATACCGTATTCATCTTTTGACAATTTCATTAATATTCATACTGTAATATTGCCCTTCGGCTCTCTATTCCATATTGATGAACTTCCTCCTAACCATTTTAATTCGGGTAAGTTTAACTTTTTCTTAAAAGTATTTTATATGTAAGTAGAATAATATTCCGTATTTATGTTAGAAAAAATAAAGAAAGAATATAAGGATTATGTGAAACAAATAATATTTAATCGAATATTACTATAATCTGATCGCAAATAAAAGGTCAGGTTTTTTGTTTGTAGTTCTGTTTATCTCTGGTGTAATAGTTTATCTCTGGGATAGCAACGCTGGGAATAGTTTAAATCAAATGTTGCAGGTTTAAATAATTGTTAAATTATTTTGAAGTACACTTGCCTTATTAAAATATATTTATCTGTTTTTAATTTTTAGGTTTATTATAATTAGCTATAAAATCTGTCTTTTTAAAAACCGTATAAATTTCTACATACATCAGAAATATTGACTAAGAATGAGAAATTAAATGTCAAGTGCAGAGATAGAGTGTATTATTTACTTTTAGTCTTTGTAGAGTGTTTCAAAATGAATATCGGGGTTTTAAAGCTGTGTAATATTTTTCCAGTTTCAGGTATATTGATTAGTAATTATACATAAAATTAATTAGAAACTCAAACAGTTTTAGCTGTGCGCAAGCTCACAAACTGTTTTCTGTATCTTCCTCTAGAAAACGCTAAAAGTAAAGATGGAGAAACCCCCCCCCCCCTCCCAACGGTGGGAAAACGTTCTGTGTTTTGCAGTTGCAAAGTGTGAATCTGTAATTACCGTTCAACGTGCGTTCTATTTGAAGTTCCGTTGTGGTCCTCCGAGTGACAATAACATTCATAGACGGTCCATTTGGAACCACTGGTTGTATTTGTAAAGGGAATAGTACAGGAGAATGGAATGTGTCCGAAGACAATGTTGAACGTGGAAGACAGTCTTTAATGCGTAGTCCTAGGAAATCCGTCCTAAGAAATTTTTCCTCAACTGCAATAAGAACCACAGAACTTTATTTGGCAACAGGATGGTGCGCCTCCTCACTAGCAAAATGCCGTACGTGATCGCTTGAATGAAATTCTCCTCGACCGCTGGATTGGTGACCGGGGACCAGATGACAGGGCTTGTTTGCCGTGGTTTTTAAGTTATCACATAACTTTAAAAACTCGATATTCATTTTTAAACAAACGTACTTTGTTTACAAAGATTAAAAGTATTCACCCCTAGATTACATTCCACGGTCTGTGTGAGTGCAGTAGTTCAGGATATGTTAAATAGAATTAACCTATACAAAGAGTCAATTATGAATTTTTACAATAACTTCTTTTGAATTTACAGACATGATGAGCTGGAATTCGGTCTGTCCGATTAAGAGGTACTTTTTTTTCACTAGTATTTCTGCTGAAAAAATTCAAGTTTCTAGACTTTTTTAATAAGTGCGGTGAGAGAAGGAGTCTCTACATAAAATTGAAGATAATCTCTACAGAAGTAGAAAAAAATTTTATAATGTTATAAATAACATGAATCCTGAGGTGTAGTTTATACGGACGGCTCTAAAAACGTTAATTAGGTTGGTTGTGCTCTTGTGATTGGCAACAGAACATACATGTTTGGCCTTCTCAGCACCGTCATTATTTTCGTTGAGGAGCTGTATGCTATTAATAAGGCCTTAAATATAATTAGCCTAACATTTAGACATGTACTTGTTTTCTCAGATTCCATGAGTGCCTTACAGGCGATTAGTGATATGTACTACAAATACCCTATTGTCTGTGAGATTCAGTGTTATTTCGCAAATGGATTCAACGTAATACAGCTGTGAGCTTCTATTGGATCCCCAACCATATTGGAATTTCAGGCAATGAGAGCGCCGATAGTGCGACAAAAGAGACTTGGTTCCATCCTCCTTTCACCAATCGCATTGTTTCGAACGATTTTGTCTGTTTTCTGAGGATGGTGGTTCATGATGAGTAGCAAAGTGAACTGAATGCTATGATCAGCAATAGACTTCGCCCAATTAATAACACTGTGTCACCGTGGAGCTCCTCATGTAGAAATAACCGTCGAGAATACGTTATTGTTTGCAGTTTGCGAATAGGGCACACTAGGCTCACTCATGGATATCTGATGACAAAAAGATGCATTCGTTTGTGCACGCTGCCACTGCCAACTAACAGTACAACTACAGTATATACTTGTAGATTGTATCTGTTATGTGGCATTGCGTCGAAAGTCTAAACTAGGGGCTAACATGCAAGCTATGCTGGAGGATGATGAATTGATGTTTACTTCTGTTTTACGATTTCTTAGGGTCGTTCGTTTATATTCAAATAATTGAATTTAGTGTAATGTGTTTCAGCTATTTATGCCATTTGCTGCACAGCAGATGGTATATTTTAATTTAGATTAGTAATCTGATGTATCTTTGTGTTTTTATTTCGCTTTTACCATACGTTACAGGCTTTTTCCTGTCAATTTTTAACATTTATTTATTTAGAACTAATATATCGTGTCCGGGCGATGATAACTCGAAAGCGTTTTCGCCCAAGAAAAAGAAATCTAAAAGAGTACCTCGTAATTTTGTAATGAAGAACAGATTTAGTATTTTTCATTCTTACGTATTGATATGATCTTGAAAAATATGTCTTTCGGTCTTAAAAGAGTTATTTAATTTTAGAAATATTATGTTATGTTATATGATCGACAACTTTTATGACTACAATATTACTCTGCTGTGTTACTGAAGGTAAGGATTTTTTTTCCGGAACGCATTTATCATAACGACCTTTAAATCATTTTATCCCGGTTGCATTGAAATATTGTATATTTAAATGCGTCGCGGTACCAGTTATTCTCTCACTCTTTTTCTCTTTTATCGGCCACGTATAAAATAACCTGATTATTTTACATTCTAATCTATATTTCTTGTGCGCATCTGTTCGAATCTACTTGATTATAAACTATTTTAATAAAAAAAATTTTATACTTATAAAAAATAAATTAGAATTCATAAAATTCAGCTATATTAATAATTGTTATTTCCGTTGGAATTCTTAATATCGTTAGTTCAATTGATTGTAAGTTTTTAGAATCATATCTAATACGACTAGTTAAGGTACGATTATGTTATCGATAATTGCAAATTGCACATTCCTAAAGGAATTAGTCGAGAAAAAAAATACCAGAGAAAAGAAATTTTGACGAATTCAGTCGATTTAATGAATTAAATTTTCTTATTTTCAACATCATCTTGATTTATTCTCAAGTTTCCAAAAAATATGTGATATATTAAATAATTTAAATATTTGATTATTAAATTCTAATTTTTAAAAACATTTTTTGTAGAGAAATATTCCACTTCAAGGTTTTTTTCTTACTCTTCCTTGGTACATTAAGAAAATAAGTCCGAGAAAACATTCGTAGTTAACTTTTTGAGTGATATAGATTAACAAATTAAGACGATAAGAATAAAAAGACGGAAATTATACTTTCATTCAGAATTTGATAATAAATAAACTTGTCGATCTCCGTGGTAGAGTGGTAGCGTCTCGGCCTTTTATTCGGAGGCCCCGGGTACGAATCCCGATCAGGCATGTCATTTTTCATTCGCCACACAATTCCATTTCTATATCGCACGCCCAAGCTTTAAACTCATGTGGCGATATCATCAAGAAAAAACTTCTAAAAAAAAAGTATTTTTTTTATGTATTTTTAGTTCATGTTAAGTACCAAAATCAAAATAGGAATTGGAAATGTGGAAATAGGAATCAGTGCCGTAACTGCACGATCAATGATAGTTGATAATACATCTTCAGCTCTCTGAAAAAACAATTTATTGTAATAATATCAGGTTGTCTAAAAAGTGTCTTTGGAAGCCAAAATTTAGAATATATTTATTGTCATTGGATAATAACATTATGAGACCACATGTGCACAATTTTTGTCGATGACCTTCTGCCACTTTTCTGGCAACGCCATAATCCCGTTACTATAGAACTTCTGTGGTTCCTAGTCAAAACATTGCGACACTTGGTTTTCACAGAACTCTTTTGAAATAAACACCTTTCAGGGACTCTGCAGTGACCAAAACAAATGATGGTGCCAGGTCCGGGCTATACGATGGATATATTAAAACCTCCAAATCAGGTTCTCTCAATTTCTGATGGGTCGTTAAAGATGTATGCGGTCTGGTGTTGTCAGCGTGGTATACGACAACCTTTCTGTTCAGCAGTTCAGGCCGTTTCTTTTGAATTGCTAGGAGTAACTGCATTAACCCACCGGATTGGTCTAATGGTAAAAAACCCGTCTTCGCAAATCAGCTGATTTCGAAGTCGAGAGTTCTAATTTCAAATCCTAGTTAAGTCATTTACTTTTATATGGATTTGAATACTAGATCGTAGATACCGGTGTTCTTTGGTGGATGGGTTTCAATTGACCACACATCTCCGGAATAGTAGACCTGAGATTGTACAAGACTACACTTCAATTTACATTCATACATATCATCCTCATTCATCCTCTAAAGTAATACGGTGGTTCCGGAGGCTAAACAGAAGAAGTAAAGGTGCAATTGCGTTAATTGTTGACAGTACAGGACTAAGTCTACCGATCTGCCTGGTGGCAGCAGCTCGTGATGCACGATGCCCTTCCAATCCCTTCACACAGAATAACCTTCCTAGGCTGTGGAGCCTCTCTTCGCTTTGACCACTATCTTTCTCGCACATTGTTGTTGTAGGTTATCCAGTTTTCATCAGTTGTGATCAATCGCTTTAAAAATGGCTCGATTTCGTTACATTTAGTAGAGATTCGCAGATAGAAATTCAGTCGAGTAAATTTTCTTGACTCTGATTATGTGGCACCCAAATATCGAGCTTCTTTGTGTAGCCAGCTTTCTCCAAATGGTTTTAAAACAGTTTGGTAATGGTTGTTTAGGTTATTGGCGATGTCATTGCTGCTTACACGGTCTTCCTCAACTTTTGCCAGAACACACTAACGCTATCTCGTTCGCAAAAGATACAATTCTTTTTGACTACCTAATATTACCTATTACGTAATTACCTTACCTATTTTTATTTAGCCTGATATTAACCCTAAACTACACAACACGATTATTCGATCTGATTTTAATAACTGACAGTATAATTTTGGACAAGTTAACCAGATTATGCAGAGACTACTTTATTAATAGCACTGTTTTACAACATATATTATGAAATACTAATTATAATGAAATAGTACTTAAATTTATTGTACCTAATAGTAAATAAAAATGACAAAATAAGTTTATCATTTGTTTTCATTTTAATAAAGTCAGTACATTTCTTATGTAGTAAATTGTGTACACAGGCAGTCCTGTAAAACAAAAAGGCGTTGTCTGTTGATAACTGATTTAAAATTTATGTTACCAATGTCTAAATGAGCTGGAATTATATATATGTATGTTTTTTTTTCTTCAGTCATTTGACTGGTTTGATGCAGCTCTCCAAGATTCCCTATCTAGTGCTAGTCGTTTCATTTCAGTATACCCTCTACATCCTACATCCCTAACAATTTGTTTTACATATTCCAAACGTGGCCTGGCTACACAATTTTTCCCTTCTACCTGTCCTTCCAATATTAAAGCGACTATTCCAGGATGCCTTAGTATGTGGCCTATAAGTCTGTCTCTTCTTTTAACTATATTTTTCCAAATGCTTCTTTCTTCATCTATTTATCGCAATACCTCTCCATTTGTCACTTTATCCACCCATCTGATTTTTAACATTCTCCTATAGCACCACATTTCAAAAGCTTCTAATCTTTTCTTCTCAGATACTCCGATCGTCCAAGTTTCACTTCCATATAAAGCGACACTCCAAGCATACACTTTCAAAAATCTTTTCCTGACATTTAAATTAATTTTTGATGTAAAAAAATTATATTTCTTACTGAAGGCTCGTTAAGCTTGTAATATTCGGCATTTTATATCGCTTCTGCTTCGTCCATCTTTAGTAATTCTACTTCCCAAATAACAAAATTCTTCTACTTCCATAATCTTTTCTCCTCCTATTTTCACATTCAGTGGTCCATCTTTGTTATTTCTACTCATATGTATATATTAACTTAAATGTAATTTATTTAAATTTATTTTCCTCTTGATTGGATAGAATTAAATATAACAAGACATATTTTATTTAAAATATTATTTTTATTAATCTCCTGGATTAACCAATCAACTATACAAACTTATAAATTAAATTCACTACGTTTCACTTAGAATTCTCTAAGCTTCCTCAAGTGACAATACATATCCAGAGTATGTAAAATATTTTTGTATGCTATATGTATGAATGTGTATTGTCACCTGAGGAAGCTTAGAGAATTCTAAGTGAAACGTAGTGAATTTAATTCATAAGTTTGTATAGTTGATTTGTTAACCCAAGAGATTAGCAAAGATAGTATTTTTAAGTAAAATATGTCTTATTATATATATATAAATGTTAAATTATTTCGATTTTAAGTAATAAATACATTTTTGACATGCCGATCCTATTTAAATTGTCGCGAAATACATTGTTGTTAGGCCAAGGTGATATTTTTAGTCTTTTTATAGGTGGTTACTTTAGTTTAGCTGGTTGTTGAACTCAAAGTGAAAGATGGAAAGGAAATAATCTCTATAGGAATAATTATAACCTGATCATCAACCGGTAAACCTTCGGTGAATCACCGAATTTGTGCCAAGACATAAATATTCTACATTTCAATGTAAGTCTCAAATAAATGTATTAAGGAAACTGGTTTTTTATCTTCATTAACAGTAAAATACCAGTAAACTCAATTCACATTTGCATACGTAAACTTTCAATTTTAATGACCAATGATTACATATTTATTTCAAGTAATTAGTAATTGTATTATTATTCACCTGAACACAGTTGGCATTTTCCATCATTGTTAGTTGTAAACAGAAGATACAGGAACTATCTTTTGTAATTTTATATAGTGTATTCTGAAAACACCATCCTAGAAGCAAATTTTTTATGGTTCTAATTATTTTCATTACTGCATCGCCCGATAATAGTTCGTGGGTGAAACAATATTACTTACATTTTTCTTTATGTTTATTTTTATCTCGCGATACAATATACTGAAACTTGTTGTTAACTTAAGTTCTATTTATAGGCAGCGTTCTGTAGGAGGTGTTTATTTTTAATTTAAGTGTTTATTAATTACTTTTATGCGCATCGTCATCTTATGGTTATGGTATAATAATAAACATTATAATTATAATTGTATACAATCGTTCGTTGACCCTCGATGTGTAAATCCTTTCTTGATTTGCTACGAAGAGTGATTCTTCTTCGCTTTGATTTTATGTGACGCGTACGCAGTCACGTGCGTTCAGCTACATTAGCCCCTCCCCGCCATCAATGCCGCATAACAATCTTCCTTAATATCGTCGTAAATTATATATTTTATTACAAGAATTATTAATAATATGTTTTTATACTCGTATTTTGCACCAGTTATACTTTTTTTCTCAGAGAAATTATATTTCTACCTGTTCAATAAAGCTGAAAGCTTTGCAGGCGAAGACAATGGTATAAACATCTCTGTGTTCATTATGGTTGGTATTTTCCAAAGAATTTGAAAAAAATTATGAAAAATTGAATTTTTTAGGAAAAATTTGTCAACTGACAGCCATTTCCCAGTTTTTGGAAAATATTTTAAATTCCGTAGTTAACAAAAGATTAAATTTTCAATTTTTTGTGATCTCATTAAAGTATTCGATTTAATCTTACATCTTTTAATGATGAAAAATCTTGGTAAATATGGTGTCAGAGGAACTGTTTATAAATGGTTAGTCATACCTTACCGATCGTAAACAAGCAGTTCTAGTTGAAATGTCATCCTTTGATAATATACATGTAAAATTTAGGTCCTTATTTCAAGATGTAGAACGCGGAGTGCCTCAGTGAACTGTTTTCGGTTCCCTGCTTTTTTTTTTATTGCGTACTAATGATCTGCCTCAAAATCTTGAGCCATTCATTATAACCATTTTCGCAGCCAACACAACTGTACCTATATCGGAAAATAATTATTTAAAAGGAAATGAGAAATTGTATTATAGCTCAACAAATTATTTACTGGATGGATTGAAACTATCTGAATTTAAATACGGATAAAATGTTGCATTGTGTTTCTCAGGTAGACGCAACATTGCTCATTGCGTAGATAGAATTCCCATTAATGATAATAATAGTATTTCTGTTGCCGACAAAACGAAACTTCTAGGTATTATATTAAATGACAAGACCTCCTGGAATGGTCAAATTGATTTCATTTATCACAAAATCGAGCCGTATTGTTTTGCTCTGAAGTGCCTTGATAAAACGTGAAGTTTTTCATCATTATTAAGTATTTTTTACGCCTACAAATATTCTCGTATAAAATATAATGTTTCTTCGGGCTTCCTCAAAAAGTCAGAAAGAGTTTGTAAGATATTTATCTGGCACCCATAAATAAGAATCGTGTTGAACTATATTTAGAAAATGAAGTATTATAACCTATCCTTGGGTTTATATTTATGAATGTGGTCACTTATTGTTTAAAAATAACAATATCCACTTTTACCAAACTAGAAAAAAGAACTATTTCGTGTAATTCAACACAATACTTCAACTTACAAGATAGAGCTTTATTATACTTCCATTGCCTTTTTTAATAAATTGCTGAACCATTTGAAAAATCTTTTCTCATATCTATTTAAAATATAATTAAAATATCTGCTTTTACGGAAATAAATTACTCTCCTGATACATTTTTAACTAATATTAATTAATAAGAAAAAAATCTGCATCCCGTTCAACGTTACGTAAATAAGTGCTCAAAATAATTTTCAATAGCAGCACCTGAATTGTGAGTATTATTATTCTGTAGTACTTTCTTTTTATATTCAATGTATCTTCCTTAGCATTATTATATGCATTTATTTAAATAAATAATATACACCTTAAACACCTCTACTTATTATTTATCTTTTATAATTTATCTTATTGAAGCGATCTGTATGATATGTTTCTCTATTCTGATCAGAATAAAGATTTATTTGTAGTTATTTAGTGTAGAAGAAAAACGGATTTTCCTATTGTCTATTCTCATTTTTAAATACAGATGTTTAAGATTCAAATCGGAGCAGCAGTTCGGAATCAGGATGATTATTAAACAGATTTTTAATCCAATACCGGTTGAAAATCGGTAAGATGGTGTGAGCTTACTAGAATAAATTAAAAAATATTTTAATAAAATTTAACCCGTTTGTGGGATCGAATATTTGGAAAAAATATTATTTAATACTCGAGTTAGAGAGGATTATTCTTATTGAAATTCGTTAGTTTTCCCCCTTTACGAGTATAACAGTCGGCGGTATCTGATTGAATTTTATTTATGCTACGAAGAATAATTTTTTTAACAGTTATTCTCGTAAAACCCTGTTGTAGTAACATTCAATGATATTACGAGAAAGATATTAGAAAGTGAAATTTTAATGAAAAACGGTACATGTTTTAACTATATACGAGTAGGTGTTGTTATTATATCCATAATAATATTTCATTGTGTGTTAAGCGCATCATACGAAATGAAAGTGATATTTAAGTTAACGAATGTAAGAAACGGTTTCACTTGATATCATTAGTTAATAGTAAAGTGCCTTCACCATTACATCGGTTCATAATTCCGTTGAAGATTTTTTTTATCAATTTTTTGTATCCTAGATTACTTTTTATTTTATTCTTATCATCATTTGTTACTACGCAGATCCTCTGTATCCGTAAAATTTCTTTTTTTGTTCTCTTTTCCATTCCAGTTCCTTACACATAATTTATCATTGTTATCATTCATTACACTATTTTTCTTTTACCTCCCCTGAGATTTCTAAATCTTGTCAAACTTTTTTAACCTTCAGCTGAATTCATTCAAAAAATGTTATAATTTTGTTAAGCATGGCTCGTTAGTATAAGTATATAAACATAATTTTAAATATATGAGGACCAGCTGTTATAATTACGCAAATATCATAAATTTCTTACAATTAACATGTGAAGTTTTAATTATTGTTACAAATATGACGAATAATGTGTGTTTCTGAGGGTTAAAATTAATTCATTAATTCAAATTAATTAATTTGTACGCGTCAAATTCATTTGATGGTAAACGGTTTTTTAAAAATATATTAACTATAATTAAAAAGTTTTACCTTTTAATCCAATTTTCATTACGCAGAATGCGGTGAAAAGAAAAATATTTGCGTAAATGTTGATGAATCAGCTGTCACCAGAAGAAACTGATTGAAAGAAAACGTGTGTTAACCATTAACCAAGCAATCAAAAGATTTTCTGAAACCCTGCAATTATACTTGTTCAAAATTTGAATTGAGATGCGTTTTTTCTTATATTACATTTGTAAAATTTTTATAAATTAAAAAAAATTATCTCAACCTGGAAAATAAAGTGTTGATGTTCCGTTATTCTTCCAAACATTATTAAATTTTCAAGGCTAAATAAACCGATTAATTTCAACACACTACGGAAATCATATATTTGTTATTTATTTTATCGACATCTGTTATTTTACAACAGAAAAATAATCTCACAAGGTTTAATCTGTGTATGCTATGACTTTCATTCATTTTCAGCAAGAGAGGGAAAATAATCCTATCAAGAAGGAGAGAAAAATCGTTTAAGTTCTCTGAGAAGCTAGTATACATGTATTATTGTTTTAACAAGAAATCAAATATGTGCGAGTTTTTATCCCAAATGAAAACAATAAATTATTATTATCACTTACTTATTTTCGCGTGTAAACGTGGTAAGAATCATCAACGTGATTACACGATTATAATAGAAATTTTACTTTCTTCTTCTATAAAATTATCTTGTGTGAATTAAAAAAAATCTACATTTGGTGTTGATAATAAAATATCGACGAAACATTTTATGTTTTCTAATATTTTGTCTGTAGTGCTAGGATATATGTGTGATTTGCTCTTTTATTATTTAGATAAATTTCTTATAATCTAATAACGGATTTCTTTCCGTTTTGAAAATAAGAAAAATGTTAGTATTGTTAAATTTTTGTATTTAATTGCATCGTTCTTGCACTACTTTTCTTTGTAGTAAGAAGTTGTATGATTAAATGTAATTTGTATCTAAATTCTTGTAATTTAATGTCTTTATGTACACTGAAAATTATTTGTATTTCATGAATTTTTATTTTCTGATTTGTCTTGCTTTCTTCTGTTGGATTTACAATCATTTTTAAAGTTTTTATTTCCTTGTACGAAGTAAAAGAAATAATGTGATCGCGAAAATTTTAGGTTTTCAGATTTCAACGGAAATATCCATTTTGACTAGTTTCGGGGTGACGTTTGTACGTACGTATATACTTATGTATGGATCTCGCATAATTCAAAAACGATTAGTTGTAGAATGTCGAAATTTTGGGTTTAGGACTGTTGTAACATCTAGTTGTCCACTTCCCCTTTTTATTGCAATCGACTTGACCACAAATGTCCAAAAAAAGGCCAAATTCCAAAAAAAAAAAATGGATTTTGAACTTTTTCTTAACTGCAGTAATAAGCTCTCATTGACAGCTTTTCAACGATATATCATAAGTAGTACTTATTTTTATTGGTTCCAGAGTTATAGCCAAATAACATTTTAATTAATGAAATATTTTGATCTTACAAGGGGAATGCACATCGGTTCGAATTCGAGTTCATTTCCTTTTTTTTAACTTTCTTTTTTTAATTTAAATATAATGATTTATTAATAATTATTAACCTCTGATAATAAAAAAAAATTATAATAAATAATAATTCAATAATAGTAATAAAAAATGAAAAAAATCAGAAGTTATTAGTGAAATAAAATTTTATGTATTTTAAAAATGTGTATATGTAATTGAATAGGCGTAAAACGAAATCGTGTGGTGTCCACATCAGATTTTTTCTCCATGTTAGTAAATTTGTTCCGAATTATTTCAAAAGAGAAAAAAAGCTGACAACAAAATTGTAGGTCTTTCCCGGTAAGCGGCTAAAACCACGTTCTGGGAAAATCCTACAACTGTGGTTTGTTTTTGATACACGCCTTACACACACGACTTAATTAAAAATATTTTTAATTTTATTTAAATATAATACTTTTTCGTTTATTTAATTCAATGATTCTAACTAAAGCGCGCGCGCATAATTTAATTCGGGTTGGGTGTGGTGGTACTAGCGGTGATGGTCGGCACTAACTAATGTAATTTCACAACGTACATAGAACAAATAGTGCTAAGGTCGGCAAACTGGTGTAGCCGCGAGGCTTATCGCACCATGTACCGAGTAGAACGGGCGATCGAGTTTGAAACCCAGTCTGACCAAGTTACTTTTTTACACTTTAAATATTATACATTTATTTAATTCTACCGCCCACGTGTGATGTCACAACATAGCAGACGAATACAACAGCATTTTTAGGGGTAGGGGTACAATTTTTCAAAAACGTTTTTGCAGATATTGTTATTTTTGAATTTAAAAATGTGCCTAAGAAAACTATGACCTTAATTACGCGAAATCTTGAGATACTGAGGGTAACCTTACTCTACAGTCTCATTTTTTCGACCTTTTAATTTAAAAATTTAATGGCAACATACAATGCCCCATCATACATAGAAGTAATCTGACCAAGTTTGCTCAAAATCGGTTCCATAGCCCTGGAGATGTAAGGTGATTTAGAGGCGAATATCGAACACACACACATACAAACATTTACATCCGGAAAATTTCCATCCGGTTTTTTGGTTTTTTCTACCTAAGGATTCCTTAGGTGTCAACGCGTCAAGATCCGGTGAAAACCGCAAATTCTCATCTTTCTCGATTACAGTACTTTCCCTTCTAGAGCTACATCACTATCTAGACGGAAAAGTAAAAAGATTAAACAATTTTTGAGTAAACATGGAGTATACTTTTACTTTAAAATTCACTTATTCGGTTATTTTATTTTTAAATTTTCTATGGATCTCTGTTTTATTTGCTGAAAAGCTGAGAAAAAATTAATGTCTATAATATGCTAAAATTTTTGTCTACATTTGTTTTTAATTTTGAGTGTGAGGTACACACTCAAAATGTGAGGTACACTCAAAACGTCGAACGGTACCCCGGTGTTTTATGTTCCTCCATTTAACTGATCCCCACATTCTTTCTATATGCTGAGTATGTGATCTCATCTCCGGGTTGATGAAATTGAAACGACGGTTAACTTGTAGATGAGTGAACTAGCCGCCACCAGTTCATCAAGCCGATAACCACGCCAACAATCCGATACGGTGATCGATCCCGATTCAACCTTTTTTTTAATAATTCTCAGCAGCGTTTTTGCAGAATACGACAATGAACATTTGATTTAGATCTTTGCAAATTCCCCAAAAATCCACTGGAGATGACGAGAAATAAAATAACTTCGATAACAGCGCGCAAAACAAAAATAATGAATAATAATAATATATAATAGCTATATACGAGGTCTGTAAATAAAGTAATGAAATTGGTTTAGAAAAACTTTTTATTTACTATCCAATTATACATGAACTCTATCACCTTCGAAATAGTTCCCTTGGGAAGCCATGCAACGCTTTAAAAAACGGTTTTCCCACTCTTCACAGCAGTGTTGGAACTCAGATACTGGAATATCCCTCAGATGGTCGGTTACATTTTTTTTATGTTCTCTATTGTTCCAAATTGGTGCCTTTTGTGGTGCTTTTTTAAAGTCGGGAATAGGAAAAAGTCGCAGGGACTCAAGTCAGGTAAATAAGGTGATTGAGGAACTACAGGAATGTTTTTCTTTGCCAAAAACTCATTAATTGAGAGTACAGTGTGACAAGTTCAATTGTCATGATGCACCATCCAGTTGTCTTTGACTTGACTCACGCGGGCAACTCTTTTCTGCAGTCTTTCAAGAATGTCAAGCAAACATATTGATTTATAATCTGTCCTGTAGGCAAATCTCCTTATGGACAATGCCATTAGTATCAAAGAAACAAATTAGCATAGTTTTAATTTTTGATTTGCTCATTTTTGCTTTTTTGGGACGTAACTGATTCCCGGCCATCTGAAAATACTTTAAACAACCTAAAAACTTGGATTCGTGACAGAGCGTCATTTCTATACCCCCTTTTCAATTTTGAAAAAGTTTGATTCTCACAGAGTTTAACACGAAACTTGATTGCACAACGTTGCTCATAATTAGTGTCACTCATATTTGTAATGTACAACAAAAACTCGTTTCACAAACAGATTGTTTACGTCTCACATGGTAACAGTAGAGTAAAAATATTAATACCTCATATAAATCAGTTGTTCAAATAACCATATGATTACTAGTAACTTTACGGTATTCCCACTTTGGCTGCCAAAGAAAAATTAGTCTCATTACTTTATTTACAGAACTCGTATGTGTATGTAATAGCTGTATATTATAAAGCGTATGTAATGTAAAATATATGTGCATGCTGTATATATATAAAAAAATATGCACCCCAATTAATGTACAAGTACCGTAAATTTTTAACACGTGTAACTCAGGGTTTATACAACTCGGTCATAAATTACAACAATGGAAAATAAAATTCTAACCACGAGTGACTTTTACACCGTTTTTACATTGTTCTCACTTTCTATACTGGTTATACTATATATGCGTATTTCCCGATAAGTTTAAAGCTAAAAGACGCGCTCCAAAATAATTATAAAAAAAATAAATTTTATTGCACAAACGTTTTTTTTTTTGATTGATCTAGTTAATTAAATTCTTTTCCATAAAACTAAAGGAAAACAAAAGAAAATTTCTTTTGTTTGAATACTTTTCATTATTATTCAGAATTAGCACTTGTATAAAATACGAAAACTTCTAAAAAATGTACTATTATAAATTTCTAATATCTATTCTTTTTTACACAGTCCTTGATCATTTTGGGCATATTTCTACCGAAAGTTTTTCAGTTACAACTATTTTCCAAATAATTATTAATTCAATCAAAAATATTTTTTATTTAAAAAATAAAAAAATGTAGTATATTTGTTTTCATAAACTCATTAAGAAAATTTAGAATAAAATATTTTGTATTTGTATAGAATGTAAAATCAATTGTGACGAGATAGGATTATATTTCAAAATAAAAATTTAATTAAATGCTACGTTAATTTTTGCAGAAAGTGCAATAGTAAAATATATTAAAAATGCTCAGAAAACCAAAAACTTTTTTATGCATATATTTCAGTTCGTTTTAGATGCTGCAAAAATATTTAACTGAAGGAGATACGTTAGAAATAAGCATTTTATTACGGCTATTCAAATTATCTTTTAATATTGATTTTACTTGGAATATTCCACAATAGATAATTTCTGTATTTGGTTAAGCGTTCATAAATATGTAAGTACCCATCGGCAAATAATGTGTGGGTGGGTGTGTGCGCGCGCGCGTATGCTGGTATAATAAGCATTGTTTTTAATAACATTTATTTATCTGAAATTAAAGTAAAGGATTTTCTTTAATAGAAACAATATTACTCTTTTATAAAGTTTTTAAGAAACACTGATAAATAAAATTAAAAAAAAATCTGAATCCTCTGCATCTTCGTGAGTCGTAATCATAATTATGTGCTCAAATAATTTTCATTACCGCTTCTGAATTATTTATTTTGTAATTATTTCAAAATAAAGTATCTGTATCTTTATTTAGTATCTTTTTGTATCTGTATTTCAAATTATTAGTAAGTCCTTCACCCAGTATTTTTTTTAATTTCCCGTCTAGATAGCGCTGTAGTAGAGCTATAGCTCTAGAACGGAAAGTATTGTAATCGGTCCAATTTGGGCATATCCGGTTTTCACCGGATTTTGACTTTTGACATCTAAGGAACCCAAAAAACCGGATGGAAATTTTCCGGATGTTAATGTTCGTAAGTACGTGTGTGTGTTCGGGTTGGCCTCTAAATCACCTTATGTCTCCAGAACTATGGACCGATTTTGATGAACGATGGATCGTCAGATTACTTCTATAAATGAGAATTGATGCCATTAAATTTTCAGCTTAAAAGGTAAAGGGAGTGAGGCTGTAGAGTAAGGTTACCCTCAGTATCTCGAGATTTCGTCTAAATTATAATTTTGATCGTTAAACTTTTCCCCATTCCTTGATAACAAAATTAACGTAGAAAATGGAGATGTTAATTTTTTACTTAAAAAAAATAATAACGACAATAAATTGTCATCAATTATACGCGAAATAATAATAATTATTATGTAAAATCATTTGCACACATGAGAAAGCGTGTTCCTATAAGAGTTAAAGACGAGTTAGAATAACACAGATGTTTACCCTTAATTTAGTATTCTTTATGAAGCCTTAATTTGTTTTGATTTGTAAGTGTCAGAAAATGTTGTTTGTAAGAAAGCATGGTAGAAAAGTAATTCCATTTCGTTAAAAAAGTTTGTTTTTACTTCCTTTTCAACAGAAAGAGAGACAATAAAAGACACACAAAGGATAATTGAAATAAATGTTTCGCGCGAATGAAAGGGATGTTTTTTATCTACAAAATAAACAGTCGGTTAATTTGCAAATAAAAATTAAACTGTCGTGATTGAACAGTCCTTTAGTCTAAATCCTTTTTGAGATCTTCGTCGTTTTATTTTTCCTTGAGTTATGTAAGAAGTGTGGGGGGCCTATTCTGCTAATGTGGGGCGGGGACAGTAAATCTGATGGCTAACATTAGTCTGCCGGCTGACTAGTTGACCTCAGAAACTGCGGTTGCATTCTTGTTAAAAGAATAAAAGAATTCATTATGACAAATCATTAATCAGTCGCTCGATTGTTGTGCGTCGTTTCAAAAGAAAAGTAAAAGTGGCTGTAACTCGTAACAAGTCGGCACCTTATATGGCGGTCCCTCTGCGAATTACAATCGACCCCCCCTGCTCCCTCGGCTGCGTTTCATTCATCTTTCGATCCGGATGGATACTAGTTTAATACACTAGTTAACGATTTATTTTGTCGTGTATCAACTCCTTGGGTTCTATTTTAAAGTAAAATAATCTGGTGATGTTTATATTCATCTTAATACACAATCTGAGTATTATTCTAACGGCATCTTTGCCTGACGTAATTAAAACCTAACCAAATTTTCCGTCTAACAGGAATTATTTATTTTAATTTTGCATTAGATAAAATAAATACAGAATATAAATTATCAGTATTTTCAGAATAGTTTCCTTTCATCCTGCTATTTATCTTTTGAATGTAAATATTCGTAATCATATTTGAGGGGAACAGATTTATTATCCTAATTTCCACTTACACTCCCCAGAAAGAAATTCTGTAAAATCCAGAGAGAATAACTGTATTTTTAGGATCATCATGGTTTGGGGGCCGTATTTTAGAAAAATCAGTTTTAGAGTTAAATTTAAAAATTCATCTTACAGAAAGAAAGACAACTGTTAACGAAATTTCAACTTCCAACCGGGCTCCTGAACTCTAATAGAACAGTTATCATGTTAGCTGATCTTTTCTAACCGTTGCAAGTTTAATCTCGACCTAAATGTAGTCCTCTCCTTTACTTGTACACTTTTACCTCTGTTCCCACTAACGTTGTTTTTATTAAACATATCCATTGAAATATATCTTCCGTCTCGTTTACTTCCTTTAACTGTAGTATTTTTTATTTTTTAATATAAAAATCTGCTTTCTTCATCTCACTAATCCCTGAGGTGTACATCAGTATCTTTTGCAGACACAATTTTAATTTTTTTATTCCCAAAGTTGCGAAGAACCTTTTAAAAGTATGTTTATTAGACACGATAAGAATTGAACGAATATAAAGAAATGCCAAGATTTTATCGGAATTGGAATTCAACTCTTGCTCATCTCCACCTTTTTTACTTAAAAATTCACAAATTTTATTCTTATCCAGTTTGTTTCTTGGCATTTTTTTATACAAAATTGTGGTTGACTTTAACTTTAGATCAGTACTTTATTGACAGATGTTTACTATTAAGTATGATTGAAAAAGAATAATTTTGTTATTAGGAGTCATAACCAAACGGTTGTTGGCAAACTGATGTGACTGATAAACATTCCTGAAAATAACATTCTCTAGAAGAATAACACAGAGTGTAATAAGTTTTCTCTCTTTATTTCAGGTTCACATGCAGCTATGGACTCGGCTTCGTCTGTTGCTGCCACCCTGAATTTGTCGCCACCCCCGAGCTTTTCTCGGATGCCGCCCGATGGCCACGAATTTCCTCCCAACTACCAGGAACCTTGTCCTGATCCGCCGAACATTAAAAAAGGGATTCTTCCGGATCCAAATTCAAAAATGCATCCACCTCCGCCTTTACCTTGTTCCCCGCCACCAGTAATTATGAAACAGTTCCATCCGAATACTGTAGACGAACAAGAGCCTTTAAGAAAGTATTCGAGTGGTTCTATAACATCAAATTCTGATGAAATACCGTTAAAACCGCATGGACGTTCAGCCTGTTGGCGTAACGACGAAAAAAGTGAAAAGAGCGTCAGAGATAAAATTGCCATGTTCTCCAACGTAAACGACGAATCACCTGTTTCACCGTGTAGTCAACCGGCTGCTATTAGGAAACTCAATAGGTTTAAAAGTTCAGAAGATGTATTTAATGGAACAGATTCTTCCAGTACCTTACCTTCCGTTAGAAATCTCTCAAAGTCAGTAATGTCTGTAGATAAAGTCACATCAGGTCTACATCAGTCAGATTCTTCTAATCCAAACTGTAGATCGACTATGAAGAAGGGTGGATCGACTTACAATAGTATGGTAGATGTTACAGGGAAGCAAAATAAAATTGCGTCAAACGCTTTAGATTTTGTAAATAGAGCTCAGAGTTCAGTGGATCTTGCCTTGTCATCATCATCGTCGTGTTCATCATCAGCATATTCTTCATGTTCTCCTGAGTCATCCTTATCACCCACTGTTTCTCCTTCTTATGCGGTCGGATATTCAAGTACACTGCCTAGGAAACACCACACAGAACGGAAAACGTCATTGACTTCGACACAACCTCCTAGTCTAGACAATAAGCCAGGTTTGTCACGAGCAATGAGTTTTACTGTCGGAAGTAAATTACATTCACGTTCTCAAAGTCTTGTCGATGTCGGCTCTAATTTAAATAAATGTGTGCCAAATTCATTGAACAAATCCAGCACAGAAGAAGCAAGAAGGGCTTCTCTAAATGCTCTTATTGAGCAACGAAGACGTAGCATTTCAAAATTAAGAGGATTAGTTATACCAGAAAAAGTAGCTGAAGTACCTCTTATGCAACAGACCATTGTTGATCTTCCAGAAATTATCAGCAAAGATTCTGTTTTACCATCAAAGAAAAATGGTAATTCTGTTAGCACTGATTCAAGAAATTGTTTCAGTTCATATAATAATAAAATAGGGTGTAACTTTTTAAGTCCAAACAACATTAAGTCACCGACTACTCCTCAAAGTCTGATGACTTCACCACCATGGAAGAATGAAGCAGCCACTGTGAATGATCTACCAAAGTACTCTCCGGCATTTAAAAGAAAATCATTGGCACTTTATGGAATCTCATCTTCTGCATCATCAGTTTCATCATCATTAAGTTCAAGTCGTGAAGAATTAAGACCTTATTTTGACAACAGCAATAATAATAATTTTGTTACAAATAATTATAACAAATCATCAAATAAACACACCAAATTGAATAGTCAACAGAATAATTGCATAAATTATCAATCATCAGATATTTCTTATACACCTTCGTTAGTACAGAATAATGAACCGCCAAAATCATTAGAAAGTATAACGTCTCCTACAAGATCGGATGTAAGTTTTGAATTTGTTAGCAGTACTGCTAGTTCTCCTGACATTAAAATGATGTCTACCAGGCAGGAAAAAGATTCAATGAAGTCTAGACAGTCTAATTATAAAATTAATAATAGTGTCAGTAATAATGATAAATGTGGTATAAATGAGCCACATGTAACACCATTAATAAAAATGTCAAATTGTAGTAAAAATCATTTATCTGCTGATTCTAGGAGGTCGGGTGGAGAAGAAAGTGATAATGATTCAGCAGTTAGTTCAAGCAGATCAAGTATTTCACATGATTTTTCACCCCCGACTTCACCACTGCCTGACAATCATCAAAGAGTTAACGATGATGAACAGTCGTCATTGAGTTCAGAATGCCAACACTTACTCGTTTCACCATCAAATTCTACTAGCAGTGGTGATAGAAGAACTTTAAGAAGAACATTATCATCCGAAACAACAGCATCAGCGGCATCTTCTACTGGATCGACCCTAACTTCAGGATCACAAGCTAGCTGCAGCAGTTCTTCTAGCGATAGTTTAAATAGAAGAGTATTGAAAGCTCAAAGCGTTGAAGCCATAAACAGGAAAAATGTTTTATCATCGGCTAGGTACAGCAGCGGACAAGATTTAAAAGTAGGTTCACCATTAATCAGAAGGAAATTTGAAAATCCTAATTCAAACGACATAACTGATGGTAATGTTCACTGTGATAAAAATGAAAATGAGAAAGATAATGAGAACAATAATTTTATCAATAAACTTAATAAAACATTAAAGAAAGAAGAAGAAGAAGAAGAAGAAGAAGAAGAAGAAGAAGAAGGTATAAATGAAGAAGCGGCATTAACGAGCATGAATGAAAATGATATGATACATTATCAGTTATTATCTCCATCATCATGTGAGAAAGATTTCCCTGTCATTCCTTCAACAAAAGTAGCCTATGTAGAAATGGAAGTAACTGATGGACCCGATTCACTTCCTAATGAGTTGGAGTCAAAATTTTCAGATACAAGTAGTAGTAGCAGTCCACCAAGTATGGATGGAATTGATTTTGATTATCCTACAGATTCTAAAATATCTTACAATAAAGATAATAATGGTGAAAATAATACCAAAATAAAATGTGATAACAGTGTTTTTAAGGAAGATATAAACAATGTATTTATTAATAATAAAAATAATAGAAGAGATAGTGAGTCCACAATTGAAGAAAGTGACCTTCCTTCAAAACCTTTTATTAAAAGAATAACAAAAGAAAATAATCTGAAAAATTCTAATAGTCATAGTAGTAATAATAAAAATAACAATAATGATAATAGTAATAATAATAATAATAATAATAATAGTAATAATAATAAATGTAATAATTCAAATATTGATGACAAACTGAATAGAAGAATCAATAACAGTAATAGTGTTAGTCCTGTTAAAAGCAGTAAAACTGTTTCAAAATTACCATCACAATCAATTAGTCTGGATTCAGCTGGCAGTAAATCAAAGAAAGAAATGTACAATGATGTTTATGATGATAATGATGTTGATTATATTATAAACAATAATAAACAAGAGAGAAACAATTCCAGAAGCAAAGAAAATGTTAATACGAAACTTTCACCTTCTTCAGTCAAATTATCTACAAACAGTAGACACTCAGTTAGTGTTAATGACATTAGAAAAGCATTTGAAAAACCAGATGTTCCATCTGTTAGTAATATCAGTAGCAGGATTGTAAAGACACCACCTGTATCAAATGGTTCTAATCATTTTAATAATAGTAATCTTAACCATATCCATGCAAGAGTCTCGTCTCTAGATTCCACAACAAGTGAGGATAGTTGTGCACCTACATCCACTCACTATGATTCAATAACAAATCTACAAAAGGAACAACAGTTTGGAAGTATCACTTCATTGGCATCATCCACAAGTCTTATTTCACAACAGGTAAGTTCTTTGGGTTTTGTTTATTTATTTATTTTTGTTTCATATTACTCATACTAAGGCGTATATTTAATAATATAAAACTGTTTGCCCTGTACTAATGTGTTTTCTATGGAGAATATGTCCCAATAGCAGAAAAATGAATCCAACGATTTTTTCCTTCTTTCTTAGCCTTGGTTTCACATGTCTTACAGCCTGAAGTAAGTGTTTGAGATTATGAGAGGTTTTTTATTGCTTTTATGGTCTGTTATTTTTTATTTCTCATCTGTTTTTTAGTGTTTTTATCTTTCTTTTTGCTGAAAATATTGTAAATTCCTTATTTATTTTATTGCAATGAAATGAATACAACCTCAAGGAAATTATCTATGTTTGGCATTTAGTTGTAGAATGCAAATGTATTACAGAGAAGTTAGCACAAGAAAGAAGTGTGGGGCAGGTATAGTCATAAAGTTTGCATCATTTTCTTCTACTTTTTAAGGGAAATGTGGATGTAAATATAAAACAATTCCTTTATTATTAGATCCTTTATTAATCAGAAAGAGTGTAATAAATCCAAGGCTAAAAATAATAATTATATAATAAATTGATAAACTTAAAGCATTACTTAGAAGTCAGGAGCATGAATGTTCATATCAGGACAGTTGGAGATAGGCTGCTGGAAGCTGGAAGGAAGATAAGAGAACCAGCAAAAACATAAATTTTAAAATTTTAAAAAATTGAAAAAGATGTTTTACTGGGCACAAAAGTTCAAGGATTGGACAATGGAAAATGTGTTGTTTTTTAGATGAGAGCCAGAGGATTTTTTTGTAAGAAAATCATCAGACACTGAATTGTCTCCTGCTCATATGTATCAGTCCTCTGAATTTTAGTCCAATAAAATATTTTGAGGTAGTTTTACATAAGAAGGACCAGGTATGTCAGTACCTGTTGAAGGAACAGTGTAGAATAATAGTTATTTTTATATTTTGAATATCAAATAATTACATAGGTACAAAATGAAAATCTGATTTCCTCCAAGACCTTGCTCCTTGTCACACAATTCACAAAGCAATGGAATTCTTTTCAGGAAAAAATTATAAGGGCTTCATCAGTTAGGCAACTTCCCCAGATATGCATATAAACCCAGTAATAGAACTGTGGCATCGATAAAAATTTTTAAAAATTGCTCGTCAGATTACTCTATAAAACCTAATTTGACAGAATATGTGATAGAAGTATAATTTCATGATGAAAAAATTAAGTAAGACAGTCAGTCATTGAATCAATCAATACCAAAACAAGTGAATGAACAGAATATAAAAATGCAGGACATAGTATTACAATTATTATTTTTTTTTACCTAAATAAAAACATATACATAGAAATTCTCTGAATTAATTTTTCTGCTATTGTGTGTGCTGGTGTATCTAAAATGTCATACTAATTTTTTTTTAATCACTTTATAATGAGTTATTTTTATTACATAGTACTATTTCTTTATAAAAAAAATTTTTTTGACTTAACGTGGCTAGTTTTTGTCATAAAGTAATGGATAGAAATCAAATAAAAGCTAATTTGGAAGCTATCAGTTTCATTTTAAACAGTTTTTCCATGTAAAATTTGTTTTCAAGTGAATAATAAAAGAAGAATTAAAATTACATTTTTCAGAAGGAAAATATTTCAAATATTTTACTTCAACCAACTTTTGTTACTTAGCCACTGACAGAAAACAGACTGCGGAATTTTAATACTTTTAAAATAGATATGGCTTTTTTTTATAAACTTAAATTTTTAATGATGTTTGAAAACAAATGTGTCCCCTCCCTCCCATTCATAAAATTACCAACACTTTTTACTGTGTTGTGTACTCACTGAATCCTGGGAGAGCTGGTAAAAATGAACTTCTATGAAAATTTTCACTGCTCCACTGTTTTTTTTCTTTTTATTTCTTCTTTCTAATAGACTACAATCTTAATTCATCAATAGAAGGATTTTTATTGCAGAAAGATTTATTCTTCATAAGAATTTTTTTATATAATAACGAGTAGATTAACTAGTTCAGAAATCTGAGTCTATGAATTAAAATGTGGTGAAACACTTTACTTTGTAAAGTAGAGTACTTTAGTATTGCATGCTACAAGGGAGTAATGTTTATATAAGGTGAGACCCTTATGATGCCTAACTAGAAGTACTATAAATAGACAAAGTGTCTTTTATGTACTTTTAAATAATATTTTTGGTGTGATGAAACTAATTAAAATGATGAGGTCTGGGGGCTGATGCCTTGATTCACTTATTCTAGCTCTACCTAAAAGAATTAATTTAAATATATTTACAATTTTATTTTTTTAAATATATCTAGTTTTAATATTACAATTGAAATATATTTATGCAAAAATTGATTGATTATCTTATGTTGCTATGATTTTTAATATAGTCCAATTACTTGTGTTATAAAGGAGTTACAGCAGCTTATTGATGACGCCAATCAAACTTTAGAAGAGACTACTGGTGGCAGTGGTTGCAGCCATGAAGTTCTAGTAGTAATATTGCATAGAGATACTTCAGGTGGAAGTGTTGGAATCACTTTAGCTGGTGGTGCTGATTATGAGGCTAAAGAAATAACGGTAACGTTTTTTTTTTTTTATTAAAGATACATTTGTTAAATTATTTATCTTAAAAGTTTATCATTATCAAATTAACTCACTTTTGATAGCTTAATAAATGACTCTCTAACTCTTCTCGTCCACCAGTTTATTTTTTCAAGATTTTGCTCAAACTTTCTTCCTCTGTGATTTATTTTGAACTCTTGTCAACTACCTTATTCTCAGTTTTATCTTTTCACAGCCACATCTCAAATCCCTCTTTACATTTACTTTTGTCTCTACTGACATGCAAACTACCATTAATTATCAAATTACAAATATATGTATATATGACATTGAACTTTATAATAAAACTTTGCTTATTACTACATAAGTATTTTTAAATTAATCTATGATAAATGTTTATTATCATTATTAACATGTCATGTTTATAAACTAGTAACTAGTGTTACTAGGTTTTAAGTACAACTAACAATTAATTTGATATAAGAATGTTTTTTGTATGAAAATATAATGTAGCTATGAAATTATGTAAAAAAGAGGAGAGGAGAAATAATGAATAAATAAATAAAAATTATTTGTCTGTTTACATACCGCTTCATAATTGTTCAATGTGTAAATTCAGTATTCAAAAGTGTACAGTAAAAAGATTTGTTCATTTTCTTAAAAGTAGTTCTTTTCAGCTAAACACATTTTTGAACATTAATTTTTGTAAACTTGTACCTATTCTTTGAAAACTGAGCTTCTTGATTTCTTGATAGCTAGATGACTTCTTTCAGGTCCTAATATTACTGCAATTTCAGAATCAATTCTGAGCAAGGTGAAATAATTAGTGGCTAATGTCAAGAAAATATGGTAAATTATCTAAAATTTTCATATTGTTTGACCTATAAAAACTGATGATGTACTGATGTACTATCTACAACTGTTTGTTTTTCGTATTTCTGGATAATTCCTTTTGACGCATCTCTTAGTTGGTGAGTATATTACATATTTCAGAAAAGGAATAGAGAAATATATATATATATATATATGAGTATACATATGAAAAAATTATGATTATGATAAACATCATTCAGTATTTAGTCATATTTGTTTGAATTAATTTAAATTATGACTTCTTAACAATTTGAATTTCAATATCTATGTAATTTTCTCATTGTTTGTTTCCACCATCTTCCTCATTTGTCTGATCCTTTCAACCAATAATAATAATAATTTCAGTCCTGAGACAAAGAGATAATGAACTGTAAATAGATTTCTGTAAATTACATAAGTTAAAGTAAAATGGGTACGTAAGTTTGAAAAATAAACATTCTCATAGATTTCTGATGTTAAACAAAATAATCAATAAAGTATGCAGTCTGATGAAGAGGGATTTTTTAACAAGGCCACATGTAACTCGTTTAGTTATGTATGACTATTTTTGTAAACATGTACTATATTTAGTCATAGTCTAAAGTTTATTTGTAAGAAATAAACTGTGTTCAGTTTGTTTGTCATGCCAGCAACTGTACAGAACTGAATACTACTTAGCGAGGTATTAAAAATTATTGTAATGATATAAATGAATTCCAACTAATTTCAACTCCGTGTTCAGAAAATATTTGTTTGATATCACTTCATAATAATTTCATATTAATTTTTTGTATTATTAAAGGTTTTAAATTTTCAACTTTTAGGTTCATAAGGTTTTGGCTGGTAGTCCTGCTGATCGAGATGGTCGCATACAAAAAGGAGACAGAATACTATCAATTAATGGACGTAGCATGAAAGGCATGACTCATCGAGAATCGCTTACTATACTCAAGGTGATTTATATGTTTAAAAGTAATTAATAACTGCCATAGAAATGAATATCATATTAAAATAACATGAATGTAAAAAACAGATAAAGCCTTCAGTAGTAACGTAGGATATAACAAAATATTTTATAAAAGCTATAATTTACTATATTTAACAAAGAGTTATAAAAGTCAGATGAGAACTGAATTCCATACATATCTAGTTAAAAAAAAATTTGGCAAAAGAAGGAATCCAGTTTCCTCCTTAAGTTCATTGAAGTTGTTCTTATATGTATATGTACAAGCCACATGACATAAAAATGAATACATGCTAAAAACTTGGCTTGTACACTTTCAAAAATAAAAAATAAATACACACACACACACACACACACACACACACACACCCATATGTAGAGAGAGAGAGAGAGAGAGAGAGAGAGAGAGAGAGAGAGAGAGAGAGAGAGAGAGTGTGTGTGTGTGTCTTATATACTGTCTTTTTATGTAATTTAAAAAGTTAAGTGAAAAATGAAACTATTTTCCAGTTCCAAAAATTTAACTTCAACATCTTATAAATTTCTGTACATACCAGAAAATTATTGTAAATATTAAAAGTACACAATAGAAAAAATTTATAAAAACCTTGTTAACTGAAAGTTAAATCACAGTTTTGTGCATGAAAATGAGAGTATAATGTATTTTTTTTTCTTTTTAAAGAGATCAGAGATTTTATTTTGAATTCATTCTTAGTTGACTTTTTTCCTGCTGTCATACTAAAATTTCATAACAACTACCTTGGTGGTTATTGATTCGTGTCTTTAGTGGAAAAAAATAAAATCTGAAATGCCTAACTCTTACTGTAAGCAACTACATTGTTTGGAGGTACCAATAATTAAGGGAAAGAATATGTACATGATTTTATCTGCATGATCATAAGATACAGCTTGCTTTTCTCTAAAACATCAGGAATTTCACCAAAAATCTCAAAAATGTAAGAAATTTATTTTTAACCAGAAGCATATTACATAGAAAGTATTAAAAAAATGTTTAATACTTTCTAGTATGTTTGTTCCAAATGTTAGTTTCTGCCATGTTTGGGCATAATAGTAAAAAATATTTTTCATATTTATTATTACTAAAAATGGGATTTTTAATGATATTCAATGCATAATAAAATTCCATGAAAATTACTTTTTACAGCACGTGTTGTGATCCATTGGTTGCATCAGATTGGTAATGGTGGGTAGAATTTTTTATAAATTCCACTTCACCAAAATTCACCTAAATTCCATTTGTGAATATGTTGGAGTTTTATCAATAAATAAAATCACTTTTCATGGTAACTCTTTATGGCTAAAAACCTATTACACTTTGTATAAATTTATCATAGAACTGAGTTTCAAATAAATTAAATTATATTACTATGATAATAAACAGAAAGTGTACTTTGCTCAATTCTTTTTTATACTCGAGGATGTTTGTATAAGATGTTGCCAAAGGATTATGCTAATGCTGTTATTCTCTCTTTTTTCATTTGAGATTACCTGAAGTAGATTTTTTTTTTACCTTTGGTTACAAATTACTTTTTTTTAAATCAATTTAAATTTAATCTCTTTCTGCTGCATTAAAAAGTTTGTTGTTTGTTCAGTCTTCTGCCAACCTTTCAAATTCAGTTTGGTTTGGGTTAATCAAAACCAAACAAAACTGAATCTTTTATGTACTGTAATAACAGTAAATACTACCTGGTAATAATTAACTGCATGATGAAAACTTGATAATACTTAACAATTATTGAATATTAAGTAGCTCACTTTCAAGTTTTTATTGCTACCAGATACTCCACTGAAAAAGGGCTGGTAAATAGCTCTAAAAGGCCATTAGAAGAAGGGCACCATTAGTATGAAAGTAATTCATTTATATTCAGTAATTTTCCAAAGAATTATATTTATTTATGTGCTACAGTTGTGTTTGAGTACATTTGTTAAAACTATACTTTTTTATAGTTATTGATATAACCTTTTCATCCTGATATAGACAACACAGAACACAACTATTTCAACAAATTCCTAAATTGCAAAGAACCAACAAAACTCCTAAACTTTGACCTTTCTTTCTTTCTTTTTCCTGTTTGGCCTCCGATAATTACCTTTCAGATAATACTTTAGAGGATTAATGAGGATGATATGTATGAGTGTAAATGAAGTGTAGTCTTGTACAGTCTCAGTTCAACCATTCCTGAGATGTGTGGTTAATTGAAACCCAACCACAAAAGAACACTGATATCCACGATCTAGTATTCAAATCCTTATAAAAATAACTGACTCACTAGGACTTGAACACCGGAACTCTCAACTTTCAAATCAGCTGATTTGGGAAGACGCATTCACCACTAGACCAAGCCGGCGGGTTCCTAAACTTTAACCTAAACCCCAACAACAACATCACCAGAAAACATCAACCCTCCCACAATAATAGGAATCTACCAACTACTGGGTGAGATGAAGAATTGCAAAGCTATGGGAGAAGATCAGACCTTTGTAGAGATCTGGAAACATGCAGGATGATCGGCAAAAATCACACTTCATCAACAGCTTGCCAACATCTGGATCAAAGAAGAACTACCAGAACAGTTGACGAGAGCTCTCACCCACTTTCTACACAAAAAAACAAACAAAATAGGCCCTAACAACTACAGGGGAAGCCCACTACTAGATACAGCATACAAAATCCTTTCAAGAATCATCTTCAACAGGACCGATTTACAACTTGAGAAAGAAGTAGAACACTAAGGAGGTTTCAGACCCTGGAGGAGCTGTTCAGACTGGATCATGAGTCTCAAGCTAATAATGGATTATAACAGAAAAAGAAGCAGAGACATGGAGATAACATTTGTAGATGTCAGGAAAGCATCCACAGAGAATCCTTACTAAAAATTCTAAGATACCTTTAACTACATCCCAAATTAATAAATATCATAAAACTAACCCACACAAACAAGTCAAAATTGAAATTCAGAAGCAAACTCTTGGAAATATTTGAAATCAAAACAGACTGCGGCAAGGCGATGACTCTCAACTGCACTGTGAGAATGGTAATGAGGGAATGGCTCAATAAAAGCACTCCAAAAATAAAAATAGTCCAAAAAATCAAAAGAAACTTCTTTGATTTCGCCAATGTCATTGCACTGCTAACAAACATCATAGAGAAAGCTAAAACTCAGATATTAGAACTCCCAAAACATTGCAAATAAAATTGACCTCAAAATATGAAGAAAAACTCACTAAAGCACAAAAATTAACCTGGTTCACCTACAGTAAAAAATGTCTATTCATAAACGCAAAAGTAAGACACTACAACACAGTTATAAAATCAGAAACCACATATGCTGCACTCTTCTTTCACCTCTCAGAAACACTCTTCCACCTAAACAAATAATCAAAGACTGACAGACTCCAAAAGATCAAAAGAAGAATTAGAAGAACCTGCATCAACAAAAAGTACCAGAAAGACAGGAGTGGTGGAATGTGCCCAACAAAGTCACGTACAAAGAGTTAGAATCCATCATGGATATCATACATAAGAGGAGACTAGGATTCTTTATATCATTCTTATATCATGAGGATGCAAGATTTAAGTTCTGAAGCAGCTGGTATACTACAATCTCGACTTGAAAAACACCAAGACAGGATGCAGATGGATCAGAGAAATAAGAGAGGATCTGAAGGAAATTGGCCTTACATCAGAAGACACCACAGACAAGATAATTTTTTTAAAAATCAAGAGCTAAAATAGTCACTCCACACTCACAAGAAAAAACTCACTACACAAACATTTTCAACATGCAGATGGCAATCAGAACATATGAAAAATCACTGGGAGGAGTGCAAGGCCCGAATAGTCCCTTCAAAGAGACTTGGATAACGAACTGACTAAAGTGATCTTATGCAGCCATAAAAGATGAAATTAATAATAAGCTTTTAATTCATAAAATCCCCATTTATCTTATTTAAAACAAAGAGATTATATATTAAAGTTTGTAAAAAATGTTCTATATTTCAAAATCTAATATTTTAAACACTAATTAATGAAATTAAATTTTTAATGTTACAATAAAATAAAAATGACCCTTATTAAATTAGTGTATATACTATAGTTATATTCACTGGAATGTATTATTTTACGTTATATTCCATTTTTGCCAGAATTAAGAACAAATTATTTTACATCATAGAATCACTATACTCAAACAATAACTCGTCAGTTAATACAGCATAAAAAGTATCATTTATCTTGATAAGTGTATGTATTTTGTTTACTTTTAAAATTTATGAATTAATTTCATGCAGTATTTGTTATGAATACAAAAAGAAATAAAACACAGTCTGTCAAATTATTTAACTGATTATTTAAAGTAATATGATAGCAGTTGAACTCATATGATAGCAAAACAATGATATCATCTGTTCTGTAGTTCACTAGGAGTGCCTCTCATCATAGTAAATATGCTCTTCTTGAGTACCAATAATACCTCAAACTAAGATCTCTGACCTCTAATAAACATAATATTGATTATTTATCTAATTGATTAAAATATTTTATTTTTATATGCAAAGTTGAAACTGCTTTATCACAAATAGATTGATATCTATCATTACATTTGCTACTTTATTGTATTTAAAGATATCAATCCCCCATATGTCAAATAAAGATAATCACTACTGTAAGAAGCAAAAAATTGAGATTAACATTTATTAGCCAATTAATTCTATACTCTATGAGTGACAAATAAAAAATGCTAGCAAATAAAATTTTAAAATATTTTACATCTTATTTTTGATTTTGGGTTCATTAAAATGAAGTCTTATGTTCTTAAGATATTGATGGTTAAATGAAAAAAATTATAATTCCTACAAATACAGATAAAAATAAATTAAATTTAAGTGAATACAGGAAAGTTTCCTCAAATTGAAGTTAATGAAACTGATATTTTTATCATTTTTTAAATTGTATAAAATGTTTCTTAATATATGTAGTTATGTTCATGTACCAATTTTTAAATATGTATAGAATAGTTACAACATATATATCTCCATTGGAGTAACTTTTTTTTAATGTTATTTAAAATCATTCAAATGCCAGATCTCTGAATAGAATCAAAACTGGAACTAGTTAACCATCATGCAGTAAGAACATCATAAACAAATATTGTTTTATTCTACAAATCATTTAAATAATTTTTAAAATCATAATCAATTCACTTTTTTGAATACTTCACAAATAATTTAAATTTTTCAATGATGTGAATCTAGCATCATCAGCTACAGAAGTTGTTTATTGCATATTGTGTACTGTAAGAGTTTCTATATTGTTTTGAAACTCAGCTAATTTTAACTATTGCTTCAATATTTCTGTTTAAACATAATAACCACATGCTGATTTCAACAGTACCTCTTCTCCTCTGTTGCTTTTTTCTACATTACATTTTGTTCATTCCCATACCTTGCTTGCAAATTGGGGTTCAGTTTATGACATTATCTCAAATATAAGCATCCGGAAATTTGAAAGGACACTGTATATAAATAAACACTATATTAATAACTAGCAGACCCAGCAATGTTTCGCTATTGCTAGATTTGAGTATATATAGATTAAATCAACACAATTGAAAGTTTGATAAAACATTAACAAAATGAACATTACAGAACTTCACAAAATTTAACCTTTCCCTTTTTCTCTTTTACCCTTTCTCCCTTTTCCCTTTCCCTTCTTTCACCATTTTCCTTTTCCCCATTTTCATTATTACCATATTCCATTTCCCCCATTTTCTCTTCCTCTTTCCCATTTCCCCTTTTCTTTTATCTCTTTTTCCCTGTTTTTTTCCTTTTTTCTTTTTTCCACTTTTCCCTTCTTCCCTTTTACCTCTTTCAATTTTCCCCTTTCTCCATTTTCCCCACGTATAAATCAGTCCAGTATTTTAGTCTGTAGCGGACACACATATCAGAAACATTAAAATGGAATTGTAAAATATTTAGTATAGCATGCTTTGCTTTATGCCCAACAGATAGCACTGTTTTTCAAAAAAGCATGTTTTTACCTGTCACAGGTGTGATATCTTCGGTATATAAATAGTAGGTATGTAAAAACATGCGTATATCCGAATGCAAAGTTGTGTCAAAATTTCAAGGCAATCGGTGAAGAACTTTTGGAGAATTAAATTTTGAACAAACAGACATTTACATTTTTATTTATATAGATAACTTAATTTGAAATTTTATTTTTCAGGCACCAAGACCAGAGGTCGTGTTAGTTGTATCAAGGTGGCGTCCTGAAGGACAACAATCTGATAACCAAGAGGATCCACTAGTTGCAAGTCTTCGAAATAATTTACGACCTCCTCGAATTCCAGAACAACCAGTAGATGTAACTGTAGAACAACCATTAACAGAAAAAGGTATTTTTATGAAGCTAAAAGTAATAATAATATAACAATAAGAATACAGAAAGATCTATCCTCCAATATTATGATCAATAAATAATCTAATTTAATCTATCCATTTTCTGTGTATTCATTGTTTCTTATTTCAACTTTACATTAAGTTTGTCATCACTGTACTATGCCATTTTTTATATACTAGAATCAAGTACATCTTTAGTAAACTTTATGTTCAATAGATACTTAAGAATAAAAAAGTTTGTTTTTAATCATTTATTCAATTGTAGTAGATTTTATTATTATTTTATACTTACATTACTCTTTCCCTATTATTAGTTTTATATGTAATTTTGCATACTCCAATTATTTTGTATATATCAAATGACAAGATGCTTAAACCAACTCAAATTACAAATTTATAAATTAACTTAAATTACAGATTTGAGTTTAGTAGTTAAAATATTTAAATTTTGAACTGATATTAGAACATGTGTCATCACAGACAACAATTCAGTTCAGATTTGTTGTTTCTACATTTTTAAAAATTAATTAGAAAACAACTGATTGGTTGATAGGAAAATAATCAACTTCAAAGTAACTAATTTTTAGCAAAACTCCAAAGATATTAAAGGCTTTTATGTCTATGGTTCATAGGGAAATTTGAATCTTGAATAAATGACCCCAGTTACTTGAAATTCTGTTTTTATATACAAAGTAAGGTAATCCAGATTTTATGTTATTATATTGTTTAAAAAAGTGTTTTCTTTATTGTTAATAAAAAAAATCCACTGCTACTATTTACTTTTCTGTTAAACGTTATTCTACCTATAATATACTTATTAATATTTCATTGCAAATTTTACAATATTTGTAAATGCAGTAATAACTTGTTACTGTTTATTATGCACTATACTACTTATCAGGTAACATTATTATTTTCT
Source organism: Lycorma delicatula (assembly GCF_047948215.1). Taxonomy (NCBI): domain Eukaryota; kingdom Metazoa; phylum Arthropoda; class Insecta; order Hemiptera; family Fulgoridae; genus Lycorma; species Lycorma delicatula. Next base: position 169,681,571 of record NC_134457.1, read on the forward strand.
TACTTAGCAATGCCATCAATAACAGCAAGCATTAATAATAATGATTTATTCATACTTAATTTATAATGTACTTCTATTTATTTTATTTTATGATTAATATATAACAATATAGAGAGTGAATAATGATTCAATAAGCAATATTTATATTATTAAAATAAAGCAAATCTCCCACCCATGCTTTTACTACAAACTTTTATTCTATAAAGAAATGCATTCTTCAGTTGAAGTATATTCAGGTAAGTGTTGTTTCAGAAAGATTTGTCTTTAAAAAATGTTTTAAATCAACAATTTTTAGAAAAAAATTTATGTATATGTGACCATATACATACATATATAAAGAATGTTAAACTAAAGTTGGGAGAAAAATAAGAATTATTATTAGTTCAAAAAAGAGTAAATGAATCTTTGTTGAGTAAAGTTACCAGATTGAGATCAAATTTCAAAAGAATTATGTTTTTTATTACAATACTCTTATCAGTACAGCCTACAGTCTCCATTATTGGAAAATTGTTTGCCCACTGCTGTGTAGTACACTGACAGTTTCAGCTTCTTATAATACTTTTTTATATTTGATTTATTTTTATTTATTTGTTAACATTTTTTACAGTATAAATCTACCTATATGTACAAAAGAATTGTTTTTATCCAAATATACACCAAATTTAAATTTTATGAACATCCATTTTAAATTAAGTTGAATTTACTGACTTGTAAAAAACAATATGTTTTTGTTCATGAACCCAGAGGCCAGACTTAATAAAGAAACTGCAAACTTTTTTATTTGCAAAAAATAAATATCATATTTTTATGACAAACTTGTGTTATAGCACTATTATTGCAGCACAGTATTTCAACCATTTTTTAATTATTATCAGAAAATAATATTTCTCTCTTCCTTTTTTCTAACAAACTGTATAGTGATAGTAAGAGATCTCCTTCCAGCATAAATTTCGGGAAAACAGCATGCAAGAATATTATTATGGTTTTTCTCCTAAATAAGTATTTTACTTGATAAGTAATGAAATAATTTTTTTGTAATGAAAAAGTGCCAGGCCCAAGCTAGGAATCAAATCTTAAACCTTCTGTATGCCAAAGTTAGTGTTTTCCTATTTAATTTATAAAGGTAACATTCCAATAATTACTGAAGTATATTGAGTTCTAGCTCAGTTAATAAGAATTTCTCTACTATACACACAATGCAAATTTAAAATTATAATGTTGTGCTTTTAAAGCATTCTTAAAAGCTTTAACTCATGTTTTTTAAAGCATTCATCATCACTAGATTGTATGAAAGATTTATAAATCTACTAATTTAGTAATATGTTTGAATAATAAAGTTTTAGAGTAGTATATATTAGTTTTTGAAACTTTTATAATGTATTAAGGTGATCTTCACTTAATGTAAATGTTTTTTGGGTGTTTTTTCTGTTTTTTATTATGTTACATGTTATGTTTCACAGATCATATCATTGAAAACATTTAACTCTTTATCATTTTGTTTAGAAAATGTCTCATGGGGTCCTGCTGTTACGGTCTGTCTCAACAAAGATGGTGCAGGACTTGGATTCAGTTTAGAAGGAGGAAAAGATTCACCTCTTGGTGACATGCCGCTTACAATAAAGAAGATATTCACAGGTATTTTATAATACATATATTTGGTGGTACTGTATATTTGGACTTCCACCTTTGACCAGACAATTAAGAGAAAAAATACTGAAATCACTGATAATCATAAAAATATGGTATATAGACAAATACAATGCTCTTTTAGTTTCATTACGTTTGGAGACTACTGTTTAATCTGTCTGTCTGTTTGTTATCTAAATTGTTACTGATAAAGTATTATCAGTGCAAACATAAATGCATTATTTTTTTTTCCATGGTAATTTTTTTTTATTGAAGAAAATATGAAATTCTCATCTAATTTATGTAGTTTGTTTATCTTTATTGTTGTTTTTCTGTTGAATTTATTACTAAATGATTTAATATAGTACTGCTATAATATTGTTACCTACTGAAGTTTATAAAACCATTTTAAGGTTTTGTTGTGGAACTAATTATGAATTTGGAAGTTTGGTGTGCTCAAATAGAAACTAGAAAAAATGCAACAAATTGCATTTGTTAATAAATAAGTAATAAAATTGTCTCGAAGTAATATGTCTTTCATGATTTTTTTTTTGTCATATTTCCATTTTGCCGTAAGTTTATGGTGTTATATGTTGGATCTCTTTAACAGCCTCTGATAGATATATATTTTTTTTGTCTTCAGTCATTTGACTGGTTTGATGCAGCTCTCCAAGATTCCCTCTCTAGTGCTAGTCGTTTCATTTCAGTATATCCCCTGTATCCTACATCCCTAACAATTTGTTTTACATATTGCAAATATGGCCTGTCTACACAATTTTTTCCTTCTACCTGTCCTTCCAATATTAAAGCGAATATTCCAGGATGCCTTAGTATGTGGCCTATAAGTCTGTCTCTTCTTTTAACTATATTTTTCCAAATGGTTCTTTCTTCATCTATTTGCCGCAATACCTCTTTATTTGTCACTTTATCCACCCATCTGATTTTTAACATTCTCCTATAGCACCACATTTCAAAAGCTTCTAATCTTTTCTTCTCAGATTCTCAGATTGTCCAAGCTTCACTTCCATATAAAGCGACACTCCAAACAATAGATATATAATAAACTTTTTTATTTTAATGCTGTCAGACTAAATTGTTTTTGTTAAGGATTTAGGTCATATAACTTTGTTCTCATATATAAAACAGTTGTTGGTACAAAAAAAGTGCTTGCATATCTTTTGACCAGACTTTGCTGTGTCTAATCACCAATTTCAATAAAACATTATAATTCTTAAATGAGACAATTAACTTGATCATTATGGTTAGGCTTACTATATGTCCGAGATTAACCTGGACAGTCCTGGTTTCTTAGTGCTGTTCAGGGACTGGTAATGTCCAGGATTACAAAAAAGTCTGGGGTTTGAGAATTTTATGACTGGCAAGGATTTTTTAAAATTTTAGACCTATATGTTTAACATCGTGTTTTTAAACATTTTCTTATGGCCGTGCATCTCTCAGCTGACCTTGGAGCAAGTGCTGATGTCGATTTTGACAGAGGCGTGGCTACCGATCTCACCACAACCTTTTACTTAGTCATTTGGCAACACAACAAGGGCAATGTATTTATATTGTTTTTGTGTGTAAAGGTAACTTGTCTACACATTTTTGATAATTATATCTCTATTCATTTTTTGTCTATCGTTTAGCAATGGGCAAAAGAAAATGTGTGTTTAATGTTAACCTGCAACAGGAATACAAATTTTTGAAATTGTGTAATGACAGTAACAATAAACACAATAACAGTGATCTGGAGTATGCTGCTAAAGAAGCTGCATTTTCATACAACACTGCTAGACACAAATTCAGTTTCAAAAAACATCAGACTGTACATCTAAACTGATTAAAAAGTTATATGACCCAAAATTTTCATCTGCTAGAACCAAAACCAAAGCAATTATTGTTAACATAATTTCACCATTTATATTTGATAATGTGTTGCATTCTTTGGAAAGCATTAATTATGTAACAGTAACGATGGATAGCTCAAACAGAAGTGAAATAAAACTTGTTCTGCTTGTTGTACATATTTCAGTCTGGAGGAGGGAATTGAAGTTAAACTTTTAAATTTTGATGAAGTGTCAGGTGAAACTGCTCAAATTTTAACTTAGTATCTTTTGCAGTGTGTGAATAAATACAAACTTGAAAAAAGTTGGTTTGTTATACTGCTGATTACACTAACAATAATTATGGTGATGTGAAGAGAAAGGGGAATGAAAATGTGTTCAGAAAAGTTAAAAATGATTTAGACCTATTTTAGGAATTGGTTGTTCAGCCCACATTGTACACAATTCAGTACAAACAGCATGTGATTCTCTAACCCTGGACATAGAAGTTATTATAAAGTTTATAAATATTTTCACATATAAAAGTAAGAGTAACAAAACTTAAAGAGTGCTGTGAATTTGTGGAAACAGATTACAAAAAAGTATTGTCTCATAGCAGCACAAGGTTGAAGTTCCTGCAATAAAAAGAATTCTTTCCATTTTTGATGGATAGAATTCCTTACTTTTAAAATCATACTTCTTATCTTGTGACAAGTGCCCAAAATTATTTGATTTTTTTAGAAAATCCAGAAAGTGAACAGTTTTTGAAAATTTTATATGGTAGTCTACAGTTATTTAATAATTAGTTCTGAAATTGGAAGGTAATTCTGACACAGAAACAGAAGCATTTCAGACATATTCTGAATTAATTTGTCAACTTCAGGAAAGAAAAACCCACAAATTTATATCATCTTCTGCCAAAGAATTGCTATGCACTCAAAAAGAAAATAATGATGTTCAGGAACAGAAATTCTTCTCAAGCATAAACAATTTTTATAATTCTAGTATCCAATACTAAAGTTGTGGAGAACCAGTTTTGATAAAGTTAGTAAGTTTCAGTGGATAAATTTATGAACTGAAATTTCCTGGTCTGATTTAGAAGAGAGTGCACAAGTTTAGTGAAACTATAAAAGATTCCATAAATATTGATGACCTATTTGATGAACGTACATTGTTGAACCAGGTGATTCAAAACCAAAGGGTAGGTTGTGGCCCATATTCTGAAAAAGTACCAGATACTATTGAAGAGAAGTGGAAAGCATTTTTTAATGTGTTGATATTTCTAGTTGCAATATTTCTAAAATAGTTGAGTTTTTGATGTCTTTGCATGGGACATCTGCTCCAGTTGAGAGAGTTTTTTTCAATTACAGGGAACAGTTGATCTACAGAAAGGGGTTGACTGAAAAAAAAAAACACAACTTGGGGTTGGTGAAAAATACAACTGAATAAATCAAATTTAATGTTTCAGTAAACTGTTAAGACTTTTAAGTATTTTCAAAAATATGTCCTAGGTTGGATCCAAAAAAATATGGTAAGCCTAATTATGGTGTTTTCTTGAAAATGAAAAAATCATCTTTTGAATGCCTTAAATAGATAATATAACATAAAATTAAAAAATCTGCATTTTTAAATATTTTTTTCTTTACACTGATTTTTCACATTTTTTGTCAATCTGTTTTTATTTCTACTATTTGTATCAACTGGGTATAAACAGTCATGTTTTGAATATAATGTAAGATTCTATACATATAAAATATATATAGTGGTCTAACATATTTTGCATATCATAGATCAGGTGAGAAACATTTGCAGCAAGTGAATGCAATGCCAGATTAATCATCATTTTTGACAGTTCATTATTCTTACCTTTCTTAGCATTACATCTCCTTAAAAAGAAAAATCATGAAATAATTGCTATGTGTTTAAAAATACAATTGTGGTACTTATAAAATTTCTATACAGGTGTCAAAAAATATATTTTAATTTTTGTGGGTAGTATACATATCAGAAAAATGATTGCTGACTTTTTTTAAGCTAATATTTTACATGTATAATAAGTCATAACAGAAGAGCAAGATTAAAGACAATCAAGAATATAGTGTTGGCAGAATCAGAGGAGTGTATAATAAGGAGCATTGTAAAGGTGTGGAAAGAATTCAGAATTATGGTAAATGTAGGATGAATGGAAATTGATAAGAAAGTATATTGCTGGAAGGAAACATTATTGTATGGTAAAGCTATTTGGGAAACTGATGACTTGGAGTGGAAGTTGTATAGAGGAATTAAAATACAGAATAACTGTGAGAAAGAGATGAAAGGATTGCTGGTAGTAAGTAAGATGATGACTGAACTGAGGAATTGACTTACTACTTAATACTTAACTCATTACTTAAGTAATGAACGAGATATCACTTAGTGAGATATCATTAAGATTTGAGCTTTGAATGGTCATAAAAAATAAAAACTACATTGCCAATTTTAAAATTATGGTTGTAGAGAAAAATGGAAATGTGAAATTGGTATAAAAAATGAGGAAATAAAAAAATAGAAGAGAAGAATTTTATGAATATAATAAAGAAGCAGAAAACATCTTGGATATAGCATACCCCTACAACCAAAAATTGCCTTCAATGAAAGTCATAGAAGGTAACATGAAAGGCAGGGTAGGAAAGGAAAAATAGTATTATGACAAGGGAAGAGGCTTACAGACAAGAGAAGAAGCTATAAGAGAATGAAGGAAGCTCCTCAGGAGTGAGAAAAATCGAGGACATTTAGTTGAGACCTTTTTTTAAATGTTTTATTTTTAGTTTTTACTACATGAAAATTGTCTGAATCATTAATGTTAGCCAAATGAAATTGATATTACTTCAAAGTTAATATGTCTTATGCTCATTTACATGTAAATTTGCCAAAAACCTCATTAGTAATAGTTTTCCTAGAAATATATTTACCTTCAGAGGATAACACTTGATCTGTTATTTTTTTCTTTTTTAGATTGTATATTATTTTCTTCTTTTTTTATTACTCTAGCTTTTTCTGTTACTCTTAACTATTTCACTTTTTTATTTCATCCATTCATTTATTTTTTCCCATTTATCTCCACAATCATAATGAAATATTTTGCACTTACCTTTACTCTGTAATAACTATTTTTAACAAAGATAGATTTAGCACGTAATCAACAAATGTTATACATGATTCTTGTCATAAACAATTTTATTTCACTTCCCATTAACATTCTTTTTTAAAACCATGCTGGAAAATTACATTCAAAATAAAATTTAAATATTCACTAATTCAGTTATTTTGTTATGCTTTCCTAATTTATTTATTTATTCTTTGTTTTATCTTAGGAGGCTGTGCAGAAAAAAGTGGTGAACTATTTGCTGGTGATGAATTATTGGCTGTAAACGGAACAGATGTTACTTCAATGTCAAGAATAGAAGCTTGGAGCTTAATGAAACGAATTGCTGATGGTAAAGTGAAATTAAACCTGAGGCACAGAACAACTAACACGTAGTCATTCTCATCATTATGTATTTGATCATGATTAATTAGAGCAAGGCTACATTTGTTCATAAATTAATTTGTAAAGAATTACAAATACGTATGCCAATTATAACAAAATATAGTAGAGCTGTCTGATATAATAAATGAAAGAATGTTGTGGTACAAACTGCTCATACGTTAAGAATATTTATAATATTTGCGACTAATTTCAGTTTATAAAATTTCCAACTTATTTCATTCCATTTACAATTATATACTGAAATATGTTTTATATGTTATACTATTTTGTTATGATACTAATAATATTAAAAATAGTTTAGAAGGCAATTCTAAAATAATTTTTCTATTGATAGTGAGCGAGTCACTAACATATTTATTGTTGCACTTCAAATGGTGTAGAGATATTTCTGTACACATGCAGTGTATAAAAAGTAATTAAATTTACATTAGTAGTAAATAACATTATTATCTTAATGAAATCAATAATATTATGTAGTTTTGAATGAATAAAAAATTATTATTATGTGAAACAGTTTCTCACTACTGAAACAGTTGAAAACAATTATTTTTTTAAGTGATTATAGACTATTTTAATGCAACATTAGAAGTTGCATTATTGACACTGTGATTAACAGATTTAAAATTAATTTATTGTATATCAATAAATCATAATGTTTTATGGCATACACAGTTAACTCTTTTACTTTGCTGTGTATCTATTTTCTCCTTTTATGTTACAGCTATAGTACTTACAAAACCTTTTTCTGTAACTTCCCTCATATACATCCATTTTATCTTCAATAATTAATAAATATATATTAATACAACTATATCCACAGTTTTAATATGAATCTAATTTCTTTATTCTGAGTCTGTAAATATTTACAATGTAGATTTGGGAGTTGCTATAAACTATAAGTATAAAGACTATTTTGGGGAAAAGATAAGGCTGGTTAATGTAATTATTTATTAAAAATGAAATGAGAGATTAAAAACTAAGAAAAGTTTAGTTTTATCTGTGCATTTTATTATTTTTTATTTTTATAATTTTATTAATAATACTGCAGTAAAACAAGTAACTGAAATGAAGGTTATTATTTTACAGAAAATTACAGTTAAAAAACATTAATTAATCAAATTTGCATTGTAAAACAGCATGCATTTAATAAGTAAAGGATAGTGAAATAATAGCTAAAAAATAACTGAACTATAATTATATAAATAGCATAATGACAAGTACTGATTATTATTATTATATAAAAATACTAATTATTATGAAGAAGTGGCTGCACCAGAACTTACAGAACTTTATTGTGCGCAATTCATGCTGCTATCTTTGAACATCATTAGTACACGGACTCTGTACATATATATCATTATTTTAACCTTGATTCATTATATTTAACAATAAACTAACAGTTTATGTACTGAAGTTATATAAAGGGAAAAGCACAAAATTACTATCTACAGGTAAATTTCTATTGTAGCAAGTCTTCATTCATCCTGAAGTACAGATTATTAGAAAAGATGTTCTTAAAAGAAAATATATGTTTTAATATGTAATCAGAATTGGAATTAGCATTCTCGATTTTAAGAACAGTCATTTTCCATGGTTTTAAATTGACATAATATGTTGCAGCAGATAACGAATACTGTACTATTTAATGAATAAGTAACAGAATAATAATATGGAGTTAAATATTTTTGTCTTGGTCTTAATTCAGTGAAGAGTAATAGAAAAGATTTGATTAGATCAGATAATGTAGCGATATAATGTAATATATTTAGTATAATAGTAAGTGCTATATGCAATTATTCTGTTTAAATACATAAAATTATTATTTTTATATTTATTTCTACAATAGTGGTATTATTTGTACATTAACTGAGTAATTCTTCAGTAGCATAACATTGTTTTCAAATAATGCTAGTTCATTAACTATTACCCTGTACCTTTTCTACGATTGATAATAAAATATTTATTAATGTAATTAATTATTTTACAAGCTTTATATTTTTACATTTTTAGTTGTGTGCATGTACAGATTACTAACAATTTTTACTTTAGATAACAGTTATATTGATTTGGTTTCTTTTTTGTATAAAACTTAATAACTTTATATGTATTTATGTTACTGTGATTATAAAAAATATATATATAATTAACTTTAAATACAGTTATTTAATTATTTTTCCTGTTATCATGAATTTTTGAAAGTCATTTTTTTCTTTGTAAATATGAGAATATTTCCATAGCCAATTTAATTCACTGATTAACTTATATCTAAAATTTCTATTATTCGATAGTACATTTACAGTTTATCTCCATTATTGTTATTATAAACCTATAACTATGTCTATAACATTTCAAGATTCAGGAATTAGTTGAATGTATAATTATTTTATAGGCATTCTACTAGCTGAAAAGAGAAAATATTGCTTTTATTTAATGATTCTTTATTTAGCAGTTTGAAATGTATCAAATGTATGTACTCAAGTATTGAGAATCAAAAGAAAGCTGCAGTGGAGGAAGAGTAGAGAGAAAAGAGAAGAAGGTATTTTTACTCATAATAGTTTTATGTGATGTAGTTATTGTGTGATGATACAGACATGTTAGCAAAGTACTGAGATTACACTTTCAATATCTGTTCAGTTTCTGAATCTTTTTAATTAGCGTTTTAATGGCTGGATATTCTTCAAAAGGCTTTTCTTTCATGGAGAAAAGCTAGGGCAGCTAAATAATACTTAATTGATTACCATTATTCATTATTATTTACTCTAATGGTATTATGTTGATTTAATTTCATTTAATTTTTTATATTTTGAAGAAATAACTGCAAAGTTTATCTATGATTCTTTTAGAAATAGATACTTTTGAAATGGACTGTAGCCAAGTGAATTATTGAATCTAACAATGTTTAATACAGAAGGCAATAATTTTGAAAAACATTTTTTTACACAGAATTATTAAGAATATTATACCTAACAAGCTTTCCTTTTATTTTTTTGTGTAATGCATAAAATGTAATGATAAGTAAACTGTGATAATACAAGGTATCATATAAATATGTTTTTTTTTAAATACACTAATTATTAATTTTCCAATCTGGTAACTAACTGCATTATTGTCACTTTATGTCTATAAAGCTCTTCTATTAGATACTTTGCCCATGTTTAAATCTAAACATTCAGACAGCTAAATACTCGTATAATATTCCCATGAATATTCTTTAGTGACTGAATTATATTAAATGGTACATTATGTAATGATTTTGTCAAAATGAGTCAAATGAAATTATATCTCATTTGTTCACTAGATTTATACATAATTCTTACTTACAGAGTGTTTAAAACACCAATGTCACATAGATTGTTTCCTGTTTCTTTTTAGAAACATAAATATTTTTTGAAAATGCTCATAGCATTGTGATACATATTTATGGAATTTTTTTAAAAAAGAATTTAAAAAAGGATTAAATTATTATTAAAAAAAATCATTGTAAAGGTTGTTGCACAGTTCGATGTGTGTTCTATATTCTGTGATAAATCCATTCAAGGAAAAACTAAATGTTAATATATGCATAATTTCATTGCAGTAAGCCCAATTGTGCATAATTGAGCTGTATCATCATAGGCATAAGAAAAGCCTAAAGACTTCTCATGAGCACTGAAACAGTTTTCAAAAGTGGTGTTGCACAATTCATGATTTACAATAGATAGAATCCTGACTTTAAAAGAGTTAATGAAAAACTCCATTAAATGTCTAAATGTGCGATAATTTAATTATAATATTAAAAAGATTAAAAAACTATTTATTTGCTTTCTTACATGTATGTTCAAAAATATATTTAAGACAAAATGTAATTCTCTTTGTAAGTAATATATACACTCATATAATAATAAATAACATTGTAAATATGATAAAATGAATGATTATTTTTATCTATGTGATAAATTTAAAGTACATAATGTATATTTTTGTATATAAGAATAAATAATTAATATTTATTATATTACAACTAGAGTAAGTTAAAAATGAAAAAGGTTTCAGTGGTTTATTGTGTGTAATTAAAATCAAAATTCCATGTAATTAAAAATTATTTTGTAGTATTAGTATTATAAGTTAAAAAATTAATTTTACATAATGTTATGAAACCTAATTAATTTATTAAAATTTTGCTTATATTTTGATTATTTTCCTACTATTCTTTCCCCTAATTTAATACATGCACCAAATAGCCAACTAAAGAATTTTAGAATTATGTGTTTGGTAGTGCATGGCTGATATGACGGTAGGGAAAGAGTATGTTCATGTAAATAACATAATTGAGTTAATTTTTCTTGTAATGTGCAATCTTGGTGATATAATCTGTTCATTTAGTAATGAAAGTTATTTTCCGGCAGTGGATGAAATAAAAATCTTCATTTTTAACTAGACATCTAGAAGATGTCGAGATTAAAATTAGATTTTCATTCTGTCAGTGGTTATCGACAACAATTTAACTCACAAAAAATTAGTCTAAGATTTTTATGTTTATATAAATATCTATTTATATTTATAAGTCTGTTAAGAGTTAAGAAGAGTGCCTTCAATGAACAGTTAATAAATAAATAAATAAATGTTCATTAAAATAAATCTCAGTGTTTCTTCCATCATTAAAAAAGTAAGATCAAACTCTGTTTTCTTTTGTTGTAATACAACAAATAGATTTATTTTCTACAAAGATAATTTTTCTGCCAGATTTTTATACTTTGTAATGTTTTTATTTTTTATCTATTTTTTTCCCCTTGAAGCAACTTACTAGGAACCATGTCAATATCATTTTGTTTTGCTTCTTTTCCATATTTCCTTCATTTTCTCAAAGTCCACCCATTTTTCTTCTTCAGTCCATTTTCTTCTGGTACTCTTTCTTCCTTTATCCACATGAGTCTTTGCATTATAAATTATTTCTCTAAAATTCATTCTACCTAAACAGTTCTCCTCTTTTATCCTTAGGTTTTGAGGTTCATCTTTCATCTGCTTTATGTGGCATGTTTGAATTTTTATTCTCCAAAGTTTTGTGAAAATTTGTTTATTTAGTCTTTTTGGATTTATTTGGATCATGAGTCCAAATGTGTTCATTAATAATTAATACACATATTATGTGAAAATTTACATACTTACTTTTTCTTTTTTGTATGATTAATAAAGATAAAGCTTCCTGAAGCTTACTCATGGGAATATGGAATAGAAATTTAGCACCATATGGAAAATTTCATTCCTATCTGGAATTCAAACCCAGGACCCTTGGGATGAAAAGCCAGGATACTATCACTCCAACGTGGAGCTCTGCAGAGTTTATTGATTATTGAAAAGTAAATATGAACTAATGTTAACTGATTGCATAAATAAAAATTATCTAAAATAAATTTCATCTTAACTGATTACATTCTACTCGTTTATTAATATTCTACTTGTTTATTAATTATTTTTAAAAAACCACTCTTAATGTGTTTGGAATCATTCCTCACAAGCTCTAACAGCTATACCTGTAATACAGTTGATGTAGAAATGCATAACAGCTTATAAATTGTCTTCTGGAAGCTTAATTCCATGTATTTAGGATTTGAGAAGCTGGTTTTTAGTTAGTTTTTAAAAAGTATAATCAAATTTCATCTTGCTGATCAAAAATTTTTTTTCATTATTATCTTATAACCAATAAAATATAAAATTGTTTTATTCATAAATATAAGGCATGAAAAATTTATTTAACTTTGATATAAAACTGTTCAGTTATATTTTGTAATGTATTCTAAATCCCTGTTTATAATAATAATAATAAAACTTATTTTCTTAAATAATAATACATGCAATAAAAGTAACAAAAGAAGGAAACAAAATTTTATACATATGACTGTCATCGGCTATCTGCCAAGTTGAGATAAAAATAAATAAATAAACCATTGACTCTCTCTTTGTAATAATTAATAAAACAAAAAGAAGAAAGGAAAAACCCATAAAATAACAACAGTAATAATGATAAAAGAGTAAAATAACCGAAACTAAAGACTAAAGCTTACCAGAACAACTTACCACAGCAACTAGTGTAAATAAGTAACAAAACAGATCAGAATTTTTCTTCATTTAATGATATTTATTAATAATTAAGTTAATAATTATATTCTTTATCTTTGTTGTGATAAAAAGACTCTGTTTGTAAACAGACATAAGTAAAAAATATACTCAATGCAAAAAAATTATACAAAATAAATAAACAGATAAAAAGTGCAATGGGCCTCAGCTACTAAAAAAACTAAAAACAGTTGGCCTCAAAACACGCGCGTGCGCAGAGAGAGAGAGAGAGTGAGTGTGTGTGAAAGAGAGAGATGCTTAGTTCACACATATTTACCTTATATATTATATTCCCTAGAGTTTTTTATATGTCCATGCTGATCTAACAAATCCTGTCAATTCCTTCCAGTCACTACTATTTAATAATTCAAATATGACCTGCTGGATTTTTATTTAACATGGTGGTGCCCAGTTTAGTCAATATTTTCTCATTAAGTACTGGACATTTTTCAATAAAATTTTTCTTATTCTTTTTTATTACATAACGTATATAAATGTTGTACTCCTTCCTTTCCCAGGCTAAAATACCACAGCGCAAGCTGGGATTTGAAAACAACAAACATATAGTTTCTAGTAAATTTAAAATTACCCTTAAAATAATTTCTACTAGTCAGATCTGATGTTAAACAGCTATACATTGAATTAAACTGTGTTCTCTGTGCCCATTGCCCACATTTTTCCCAAAAATCATTTCTCTTATTGTTTGGCAAACTGCAAAGCTGTTTTTTGCATAATACTACACCAGTCACATCATTACTTATTTCATTTTCATACTTCTCACACAAATGCAACCATTCATTGTACCACTCTATCCATTTTTAATTAATTTAATGGCTAATATATGTGGCAGGCATCTTATCTTGCATTGTGTTTTAATGTATAATTATAATGAAGCTGGAAAATATAATAAAATATCAGTTCCCTCCCGGTTTCTAAATGAATCAAGTAATTAGGCGTAACATGAATAACTTTTTAACAAAAAATTTCTGCAGTGCCTCCAATTCCTTATATGCAGTATAACCCCAAACTTATCTTCCATAATTCATCACTGCTCTTGTCACATCATCAAATATCTGAAACGTATTTTCAATGGAATTTCATTTTTAATAACCATATTATTCCACATATTATTTACACTGTCACTTTTTCATTTACATGAGTGCAAAACAATAACAAAGGCCTGAATGCCATGCCAAAATATGTATATTTATTTACAATTTCAATCTATTGCCCTCCCTATTGCCATCTCTCATGTGCTGCTAGTCACCTACCCTTCCTGAATACCATGTTCTTTGTTTTATCCATATTTACTCTTATTCCCCATCTCTCACAATAATTCTTCAAATTTTTATCATTTTTTTGAGGGCTTTTGAAGATACAACAAAAATTACCATCATTTGTGTACAAACATCCTCTGACATTTAAGCATTCAAACCACAAATCTTCCTCCAAACAACCTATTAGATCATTGATAAATAAAGAAAAAAGTAAGGGTAACAAAAAACATCCCTGTTTTGATCCACAGTTGTTCTGAGATTTCTCATCAATCTCTGTATACACCATACACATACCTCATTGTAGCCCAGGGTACTAGAAAATTTCTTACCCATGCACTTTTCTTTCTTTTTCTGTTTAGCCTCTGGAAGCACTGTAAGATATTACTTCAAAGGATGGTATGTATGAATGTAAATGAAGTGGGTAGTCTTGTACAGTATTAGGTTGACCATTCCTGAGATGTGTGGTTAATTGAAAACCCAACCCCATAGAACACTGGTACTCACAATGTAGTATTCAAACCTACAAAAGTAACTGCCTCTACTAGGATTTGAAATCTCAACTTTGAAATCAGCTGATTTGTGATGATGAATTCACCACTAGACCAATCCAATGGATTGGTTCCCATGTACTACTCCCACTAAGGTAAACCGGCACCACATAAAACATTTTATAATTATCATACTTTATCAGTAACATCGGTTTCCCTGCTACATTCTGAAATTCACAAAAATATCCAATCCTAGAACCAATTTTAAAAGCTATCATTAATCCATCACAGCCTCTGCCACAACCAGAAATTCTAGTGATAGATATCCAGGCTGTTTTACAATCTGAAAAAAATGTATCATTAACCTCACACTTCTGTCTTTTAACATGTGTTTCGATACATACAGAAAACTTCATACTTTTTAATAAAAAGTAAAAAATCAAAACATAATAACTTACTACTGAGACCCACTACATTATGCAACAACATGCTCACACATCCATTATCATTATCTTGGCAGACAACCTCATGCTACTTAATATTCTTATTCTCCTTTATGTCCTTAATAATTTCTGTAAAGTCATGATTAAGTATTTCACACAATTTTACAGCTTCATCTTCTTTTCTGGCTTCATATCAGATGACCAATAAAACCTCTTTTTTCCACCAACAGATAATTAGGATGAACAGCATTTTTCTGTCACAAACAGCTGTTTGTGACAGAAAACAGCTGCTGTTTTCTGTCTTTGAAAACAGTGATCTGTTTTCAAAGCGCTTTCCCCTTTTCATTATTGTATCAGCACAAAATTTTTTATTCACAGTGAAATCAGTTCCTTTCCTTGTAATCTCCAATATACAAGCAATGTCACTCTCTGCAGGAATGAGGACAATAATTGGTGTATTGTCTTTTCTTTTTCCTAGTAGGTGAGCTCAGTACTATTATCTGTCTGTCACACTTCAGTACTGTCATCAAAATTCTTTCACCATGTCATGACAGTCCCTTTTATTGTTATATTTCAAGCCTTTGAAAATTAAATTATTTTTTTGAGCATGATTTTCAAGAGTCTCTAACCTAGTTTTAATGTATTTTAATTAATTAATGTATTTTCTTCTCTTAAATGCTGAACCTCTACTTTCAGCATATTGTTCTGTTCAATTATGCTGCAAATGTCAGTCGATTAGTTCACAAAGTCATTCTTAATAACCAAAGTCCTTAATTTCTCGTTAAATACTTTTGTGATTATACCTTCCAAGGCTTCCAGTAATTCTAAACTTGGACATCTGAAATTACATTTTAAAGAGTGAAAATATTCTCTGGTGAACATTGAGAACATCCTTGTTTATCACCTTACAAAATTTGTGACATCACAAATTTACCCATTTGAAATTCACAAAAATAAATAACTAATTAAAAAAAGGAAAATTTATAAAGAAAAGTAAGAAAAATTATTTGAGTAAATGTTATAAATATATTAGTAAATTTCTGTTTGTGCATGTAAAATACAAACATGGCTAATTAGGACTAATAATTGCAATAGAGACAACAAAAACAATACGTCCATTCACTACTATAGCTAATATTCAACTTCAAAAAGAAATATAATAAACAATAAAATTACCACTAACAAATAAAAAATATAGTTTAAAATACCTTTGTAATTAAAAATAAATGCTCTTAAAAATAATAGTATCAAAATAAATTTGTTTTATTACTAAGACAAATCTCTTCTAATCTCCAGTTGCAAACACTTTTATATAAATCAGAAAAACAATGATTACTAATTAAAACTGAAATAAAAACAGAATTCATTATCTTTAGAATAATTTTCTCTAAAAAAATTGCTGTGTTAAATGTCATATAAACAACACTAAAAATAACAACAAACATCTAATATAACTGATTAATTTAATTACAAATAACTAATCATAAATCTATTTTATATGCACTTACATATAACAACTAGAAAAAAATTAGGCTGTTGTATTTCTGATAGAAATTTACAGATATTACATCACCTTTATGTTGTTTTCCAGTTATGTAAAAACCTATTATGTTCAAAGATCACCATTGACTGTAGTAATAAAAACTGATGTTTCTTAAGCGCTGTATATAAGAGATGGATAAAATTTAAAAATCTATCATTCACCCAATTTATTTAAAAAAAATATCACTGTAATTGTTTATTATCCCTAGTTGATGGCATGAATGACATTGTACATCGAATTTTAACTTGAGGATTAGTCTGGGAGCATGAACAGCTAGCACTGTTATTTAATAATTGTTTTTTTAACTGCCTTGTAATGCCAAATTTTCAGGTTCTAATTTATTAAAAGTGTAAGACTTAAATGAACAATTCCTGTATTATTATTTTTTTTTAAAATTGTTTGTTGATAGTTATACGTCTAAATAACTATGTACTTAATTAACAGATAACTAAAAGAATAAAATATAATTGCTATTGTAATCTTCTCTGTAATATGCATAATTAGTAACTGTAAAATAAGTCTGTAAAATAAATGAAGAAAACAAGCAATTAAATAAACGAGGAGAAAGGTTTTAATTATTTACCTTTTAATTTGTATGTTTAAAACAGTTACAATTTCTCTGTAATTGTATTGTCATATACTTAATTTTTAGTTGTTAATGTAAGTCAAACTTGCTGATACCTTGTTTCTTGAAAAGAGCGATTTTTTTATTTAGGTCTTGTCATTTTCATAAATGTTATTATGAGTCTCAAGGTTAAAGTTTTACCTCTATTGAAAATGTATTTTTTCACTGACGCATTCATAACCTGTTCTGTTTCTTCTTAAATTAGAATTTCTCCACTATTTTTTTCTTTTTTTTATTACACAGTTTCGATCTTTGCACACATCATCTGATTATCTGTGTTTTTCTATTCATGTTTCAGATAGTTTTGCTGTAATATGCACTTGTCATTATAAAAGGTTTTTAGCCTCAGATTTTATTGATTCTGATTTTTATTTTTTCATTTTATCCCCAACATCATTGTTGTTTCCTAGTCAATTTCATAAATTTCCTCTTATTTTTAATGCATTTATTTATAATTTGTAATCATTTATCATTAGTAAATAAACATGTGCTCATAGAAATGATTCTGTTATAATATTCATGACTATGATACATCAATCTAAGTAGTAGATTTAATTTTGCAATAATTTCTGTGGTAATGAATTTATAATTATGCTGTATCAAATCTTTTTTTTTTCATTGGAAGTGTTAAAATTTACCTAAACCAAATGCCCAGCAGTCCATACATACTGGGTGTCTAGGATTCACCGCCTATCATGGTGGGATCCACTAAACAACCACTCCTTCATGCAACGTGGTGCTCAAATTGCCATCAAAGGCATAACTTCAACACCGCATGTTTTGCAGACACCCATCACATTCATACAAAAATATTTACTCCTCATTCACACCATATTTACAAGCAATATATATATATATGTAGACTATGTTTACACGTGTTTATGTCGTGAACCCGCTCAGTGATGTCAGCCTCAGATGGCAAGGAACTCATCTTGCGGGTGCCATCAATGAACAATGCCGAGGCACCACCACCACCCACCCCCGAAGGCCCATCGCCACCCTCTTCCAACATCCTGCTATCCTCCTCTTGTTCTTCTAATGTTTCTGCCAAAGCACTCTCCTGAACCAGTTAATGCAAGTATTCCATCCCTTACTGGACGAGAGTTTCAACCGCACAACTCCCTCCAGTGAGTCCAAACTGTCTCAAGACCTCTCTTCTCTCCACCTGGGGCACTCGAAAAAGGTGTGCCCCACCATGTCTACCTCCCCACAGTACTGACAGCAATCAGTCTGTCTTCTGCCAATCCTGCAGAGGTAAACCCAATACTACCCATGACCCGTCACCCACTGAGCTGCCCAGAAGTCCACCTCCCCATACTTTCTATTGACCCAGACTGAAAAATTGAGGATGAATTTAAAACTCCAACTTCCCTCTTTAACATTCTGCCACCTCTCCTGACTCTATGTATTTCTCTGAAAATAATATTTTTGTAAAATACTTTCTTAAAATATATTTTCTGCCTTATATTCGCTTTTACTTTTTGAAAGATAAAATAAATTTTACACTTGTTATTTATTTGAATTGAAATAATGTTAAGAGTGCACTGTATTTTCCAAATTCATTTTTTGTGAAGTTTCTTATTAGAATAAAATTAAAAATTTATCTTCATTCAAAATTTGAATTGCGTGTTACATGATATTATATTATATATTTCCCATCAACACTGCAATAGGGATTGTAAATTAATTAAAATATTAAGGGTCTGAGAGTAATAACAATATATTTGATATAAATAGCTCATTCTGTACACCTATTTTTATTTTATCACAAAATCAAAAGAATTTTTTACAAAAAATAAAAGAATCATTAAGATTAATCTGATAGAACATCAGCATTAAGAATATTTGAAAAAAGACAACATTTTAAAGATTGTGAAGATTAAAATTAATTTATTAATGTTATAATTTTTAACATAAAATGAACTATTTTTTCCCTGTATTATTATTATTATTATTATTATTATTATTATTATTATTAGAAATATTCTGAGGTAGAGAGTATTAAAACGAACAACAATCAAAATTGTAATCTATTTGGGATGGAAAATTGTATTAATTATTCATATTATGACTTAGGTTAGAGTATTAATTTGGCTTCTGTACTATAAAAATGACACATTTTTAGGCATACCATTTTATTTTATTCAGTCATTAACTATACACATATACGTATTTTAATATTAAAAATAGCTTAATTTAATAGAATTATATCAGCTAATTGTTTAACAACCATATGTCATTAAATATTAACTATTATTTATATAGTTATCATTATTAGATTTATGATAGTAGAAATTAATGAAAAATTAAGAATTAATTGTGTATTGTATATGTTTATAAAGAAAATATTAATGTATATTTTGTAATTAATATTGATATAATTATTAATATTATTTAAATAATGTATTTGATCAATTTATTAATTAACTACAAGTAATGTTATATTTTATTGATATTATTACTATTACTATAAACACAATAATTATAACATAATCATGGTGCTTTAATGATTAAACTAATGCATGTTTGATTCAAGTGGTGTTTCTTATTCAAGAGAAGTTTAAGGCAGATAATTGATAATTAATAGTTCTAGTGATGAATAATGGACAAAGTGAAGAATTTATGTTAATTTACAGAAGACATTATCTTCATTTATTATCACAGTATTATGATGATATGAAAAATGAGTTGTTGTTTATTAATATTTTCATAATAAAAAATGTCTGCAAAGACAATAATTATTGTTTTCATTCATTTATTTTTTATTTTTTTAAGTTATTTGAAAAAAGTTGTTTTATATATTAATTGATAATATATTAATTAATTATTATTTAATTATTTCTGTTTTACAGTATATGTTATATAAAATGAAAAATTATACTGATTTAAGTGTACATGTTATTGAATATAGTAACAGTTATTAAAATTATTATTATTGAATAATATTCATTAAATAACATTATGTATTTAGAATAATAGTTTTTACGATCAGTTTTAGAAATCTTTCATAGTAAATGTTGAAAAACCATAATCAAACTATTTCCTCTCTACAATTTCAAACTTCTTTTTCTTTCTTTGGATTGTAACAACTGCTGATTGATAATAATTTGTCAATACATGTCATGAAGTATCTTAATTTTGTCGTATAAATGATTTTGTCATTACTTTGTTCTGAAGAGAAAGGTAACAATCAGCTATCTCATAAATCTTGGCATTGAACACCTCACCAGTATATACCTCTTCATAGCTTTTGTGTAGCTGCTAATGCTAATATCATTAAGATCATACCACCCTTCAAACTAATAACATTAAATACTCCTTATTTTAATGGATTCTTAATATTTTTGCCATAAATTTTAAATTAGGAAATAGTTCTCTGTTGAATAATGCTTCTTCATAAAAATATTTTGTTCAAATTTTACTTATTTCCAGCACTTCAAGTGAAGTAAAGCAGTAATATTCAGGCTAAGGTAACAGATACTTGAGCAGTGCCTTAAATTGAACTCTAACCACAAAAAACAATTACAATACCTTCATTTTTCAAATTCACTTAGTTACACCATAAAATGTCTTCAAAGCTGGCTTATGCAGCATCAAATAAGAGTTGTCATGTGAGTTAATTATCAGTAACAATGACCACTAACCTAAGTTAATGGAAATATCTTTTCATTTCTGAGAAATATACTCAAAAATGAGAATGATGTTTATAAAAGTTTTCATTTTGTGTAAGCTCAGATGAACCTTCTCCTGAGGCAATTCTGATATTTGTAATTTTCAGAATCAAATACACTGCATAAATGGATATTATCAATAAAACTATATTCTGAAAGTAAGTATATTATATTTACAAAATGTGTAAATATACAGTTGAGACAAAATTCTAATCTCTATTTAAATGCAATTTAACTGCAAAATAGTTAATTGTATGGCTTTCATCTCTTATAGAAGATCACACTAAATGCCTAAAATAAACTTAGATCTGCTAAATAGTAGATTTAAGCCTAGTGAGAAGATGAAAGCACCATTTGGTTCTGACATGATACATACATCATAAGGTTAAATAAAGCTTTTTAAATAATGATTCAAATAATTTAAAAATACCATTAAATTTGCAGTAAAACAATTAAGAACAATGATTAACATGTTATCAATTCCAAGGTAACCCTAAATTATATAAAATCTGATTTAAAAAAATTAATTAAATTTTCAGATATTAAACTTGTTAATTGCTGTCTGAATTGGAGTTAGCTTCATTGTTATAAAGATATCCTTTAAAGTGTCTCATTTTTACATTGATAGTTTATGTGAATGATGTATTTTGTTTGATACAAACAACAAACTTAGTATTTTTACTTTTGCTTGATAATAAGTATGAACTTATTATCAAGTGTTACTATTAACAGTATTTTCAAAATGTCTTTTATGTTAACAGGGACATTATCTTCAAATGAGAGGCTTTGATAATAGGGTTAGGTCACATTATGAAGTTAGTGAGTTGCTCAGTGCTTGTCTTAATTCATGCCTCTGTTTGAAAACGAGCATTGTTTGAAACAATTCACTAACTTTATAATACGACTTACTCTGTTATCAAAGCCTTTCATCTTGATGATGACCTTATTGACATCAAAGACATTTTTAAAATAATATTCACAGGATGGAAATAATTTGTAAGTTATTACCAAACAAAAGTAAAAATTTAGAATTAATGTAAAAGTATGAAAGTACAGAATGATTCAGTACTTTGAAAAAACAGAAAGCATTAAGATCATTAAAATTAAAAAAAACACTAGGAGACTAGATCACTTATCATTAGATTTAATGCAAAATATTATTGTAAATATCCATTGCTGTACTCAAACAAGAGTAAAAAAGAACATGATCTAAGACAAAGGAAAATGATTTAAACAACAATAAATAAATCTCAACTCTTAATAATTAATTTGGTCCATGAACTTGAGGAGGATGATTTTGATCATAGGGTTATGTTTTGTGAATTATGAACAGCATTGATGCAGATCTTAGCACAATAGTGTGTAAAAATGCTAAATCTGATGAAGGCTTGAACCCAGAACTTCTGGATAGAAGTTCCACCTTCAAGATTGGCAGATTATTATGGATAACATACTTATGTTATTAAACAGTATAATTTTTACTCATGAAGTCTCATTCATGTTAAATAGAAATATAGATTGTAGAATGGAAATCCAAACCAACATCAGAAATCAAAAAGTGTACTTTGTATCCAGCCAAATTAATGGAGCAGCATATTGTCAGTGGATGAATGATATTTTTATTTTTGAAAATAAATTAAGATTAAGTCATTCCTAAAATTCAAACCATTTTTGGTTGTGTTTTTAAAAATAATCAATGTAATGGGATATCATCTAATTTTGGTTGCTAATTATGCTAGATTTTTAATTTTCCTGGAAGGATTGTTTAAAGTGGTAGGTTTATTATTTTTAGATTATTTCCTACAACCCACCGGGTTGGTCTAGTGGTGAACCCATCTTCCCAAATCAGCTGATTTGGAAGTCGAGAATTCCAGCGTTCAAGTCCTAGTAAAGCCAGTTATTTTTACGCGGACTTGAATACTAGATCGTGGATGTCGGTGTTCTTTGGTGGTTGGGTTTCAATTAACCACACATCTCAGAAATGGTCGAACTGAGAATGTACAAGACTACACTTCATTTACTCTCATACATATCATCTGCTGAAGTATTATCTGAACGGTAGTTACCGGAGGCTAAACAGGAAAAAGAAAAAAGATTATTTCCTACAAGGTATATAATAAATATTATCCACATAACAAAACCTCAAGATGTAGTATAGAATTAACTGATGTACAATTTTTCAAAAATATGAAATTATATTAATTAATTATTTTTAATATAATATGAAATTTTTTATATGAAAGAAATTTTTAAATTATATAAATCTGAACATTGTCATCCTGTTATTTATAGCTTGGGATACTTTAGTGATTTTTCTTTACACCATTTTTCTCATCTTATTTGCATTTAAAATAACATGATATGTAAAGGTGTGTTTAAAATGTCTCTTTATCCTCTGGGGGTTTTTCTTGACCTATGTTAAAACAACTAGGAATGAATGTAGTAAAAAGTCTATCTCTTTTTTTTGACTGATGAATTTGCATTTAAAATAACATGACATATATTGGTGTGAGTATTTAAAATGTCTCATTTGTCGTCCGGGGTTTTTCTTGACCTATGTTAAAACAACTAGGGATGAATATAGTAAAAATCTATCTTTCTTTTTTTGGCTGATGAATTAATTCACCATAGAAAATTACAAAGAAGCTTGTGCTTGGGAAATATGACAATGAAAATTTGTAACATGAAAAATGCCATGCCTGGCCAAAATTTGAACCTGGGACCTCTGGATGAAAGGCCGAGACACTACCAGTTTGCCACTAAAATCTGCAAAGGAGAACAACATTTTACTATGTATTTAAAATGATCACTTTCACAACTTACACTTATCTAGGAATAGGGTAGAATTATATCTAGTTACATCTATCTGTTAATCTAGGAATAGGCTCAGGTTTCTTCAAGAAACCTGAGCCTATTCTTTCATTTCTGGAGAAAGACAAAAGCATATAATTTAAGATGGTATGTGATGAGTAATTTTTTCTTCTACTTCAGGTAAAAAATACTTTAATCTCTGAAAGGATTGTGAGCAGACAAGTGGACAAGCCCCTGCTACCTGGAAAGGGGTAAAATACCTCACTGAGATGGTGCAGTTTGTCCATGGGTAGAATATCCTTTCTTATTGATACTTCTTTCCTGCTTTTGCCTATGGATTTGTCTAGAATTGTATTTTTTTTTTAAATGACCTTTACAACTGAAAAACTTAAGGTAAACCTGGATCTACAAACCTTCCTGAAATACAAAACAAATTAATGGGTAGTTTCCTTCCTATGTTATGAACTAAAATCTGTAATTTTACCCCATAGTAGGATTCACTTTATTTAGTAGTATAGCAGTATCATTATTTTTATACTGTTATCAATATTTGTAAATTAGAGTTTTCCCCTAGACAAACGATGTATATAGTTTCTTGTCTTTTTAGATCATAATTATATCCCACTACTTGAATTTAAAAAAAAATTACATTATAATCCTGTATAATAAGATTCACATGTGTTATGGGCATGATAAATACTTTATATACAACATAAACAAAGATCAAACAATTTCTCAAGGTACTACTCCTAATCAGTTTTTAATGAAACTCATGGTTGATTGAAGTTGTCTCTGATACCGACATCAAGTTATGTTTAAAATATTTTTTAATACTTTAAAATCTTCTTTTTTTATTATGAAAGAGTGGGCATCAAAAGCTACGGTTACATTAGCCTGGTGGAAATTGGTAGCGTATGAAAAGATGCCATGTCTGACCGGAATTCAGACCCGGGACCTCCAAAAGAAATGTTGAAACTACCTACTCGGCCACAGAGGTCAGAAAAAAGGGGTTTTTCCAGTTATTGTTATCCTGCTTATGGCAAAGAAATGCATTACTCATTTTTATTGTGAAAGACATGTTTCTACTCTTTTATTCATTGTGATTGTTAATTCAGCATGTAGGTGGTGGATAAGAACAAAGCTAAGTAATGAAAATTTGTCCAGTGAACTGGTTTTGGTTATTAACTTTTAAAAGCTGTGGTAAAAAAGTAGCTGTATTAGATTATTATGACCTTTTTTTCAGACTTTAACTTAACATCAAAGAAAAATACAATGATGATAGATTTTCTCTTTTGGGAGATAAGTTGTGACTGCAAAAAATGGTTAGTTAGTTTTAAATAACTGTAAGGAAGCAGATGTTCTGATATGTCTTTTTTTCTAATATAGTTAGTGTATTTTAATTTTATGTGTAGTTTTATATTTTAATTTTTATGTAATAAATAGAAATAAAGAATATTTTATTCTTTGTATTTTGTAACTGAGGTCACAAAGTGAGTCAGTGGTTAAAAATAGCAAGTAGATTTATATGCTCACTTGGTTATATGAACCACAATGCTTTTTTTGTTGTATTTTCCTCTTCTGAATTTTAGGTTAATATTTAACTCTTGTACTGTTGGAAGTCATTTGAACAATCACATGCAGTAACACCCACAGTCTGGTTACAATTTATTCAGTTAGTTTCATCCTATGTTAGCTTAGAATTTTTTTTTTATTGGCTACAATTTTTTATGCTTAGTTTAATATAATGGTGGATAGTAATAAAATAAACATCTGTAGTGAATATAGTTTTAAAATGTTTTAGGTCATTCCATTTTTCTAAATAATAAAAAATTATGTATGAGTTTTCACTTTGTTTTTGCTGTAGACTAATAAATTCCAGTAATTTTTAATAAAATCAAAAATTTTTTTTTAATAAATACATTTTTAATAAAACTTTTAAGAATTTTATTTTGCAATAATAGTAGTTGGATTAATTCAGAGCACTTAAATATGCATTATTTAACACCCAGATTTAATCCTTGTCTAAAGAAGGTTGTTATATAGAAGTGGATGTCATTGCTAAAGAGGGGTGTTTTGGTTATAGAAAACGTCAAATTTGCAAATTTCACAGGAGCACATACATGCATGAACAAAACAAAACAATATTAGATTACTTGACAAAAATATGTGTTCCAAATAAAAATTATGTAGAAGATTAATGAAACCAAGTCTAAACCTGAATTAATGTAATCTAATGTTGTTGCTATTGTTACAGTTAATAAAATGTTTGTAAACAATCTTTTTATTTTATCTACAACTTCTCTTCAAGTCATTTATAAAGATATAGGGTCTAAGTAATTTCTGTACAAGTAACTGTTTTTTTTTATTAATTTGTTCATAAACTTTACACCATCTTAGTTTTGGCCAATCAAAATAATTATTATTTAAATTGTGGCAATTTTTAACATGAATCTTCATATTTATGAATAAATTGTAAAAAAAAAAAATGTTAAAGTTATTACAAAATCTATAACGGTTACCACATTCAAATTAGGACAGCCATTATGTCACCATCTGATCTATAAAAAATTAAGATATGCTTCCTTGTTACCAAAGTTCTACTGTTGTAGAAACACAAAATGTTTACACAACTTAAGATATTTTCACTCATATTTAAACATCTACACATTAATAACATATTTATAACTATCTTATAATATTCCATTTACTATCATTTTTAGGTTATCTACCAACATCATTCTGTTGTCATAAATTAATTGTTTGCTTCTAATATGCAAATTATTATTTACAATCATAGTACGTTAAGACCACTCATTTCTGTAAGTTTGGTTCTCTGTAAGAAACAATCATTTTATGAAATTTTGTAGCAAAGTCACGATTCCATTTTATACAATTCATCTGGAGGTCCTGGATTCAAACTCCAGGCAGGTATAGCATTTTTCAAACATTACAAAATTTCTATTTCATATTCCCATTGCACTGAAGCTTCAAGCTTATGTGAGGAATCTACTGTCAACAAAAAAAAAAAAAATTAATGTTAAATGTGATGGTATGATATTATCCCTAACCATCCAACATCATATCAACACAGTGAAAAAACTGTGCTGTTTTGATAAGTGTATTCACTTAATTCTTAACTTAGATAAAAGATAAATATTAATCATATTTATTTAAAATAGTTACACTGAAAAAGGGATTTTTTTATTAAAAAAAAAAAAAAACAACTACTTTTATGAGTGAGAACTACCCAAAATAAAGATACTGAAGTGATGAACTATTTATTAATTTAACATTGAAATGTTTTTTTCTTAAAAGACATATTTTATTACATGGAATTTTCTAATTTTTGAGCAATAATCAAAAAACGACTCTAAAAGTCGTATAGAAAAGTGAATAGTGCCTGAAAAATTGACCTTATTAAAGCAATAATAACGATATACTTTCATGATGAAACCAAAAAAATATGTAGTACACTTTTGAATCGATCAAATTTGAGTACGTGAAGTGATTATGGATAAAGGAGGACATATTAATACTTCGAAATTAATCTTACAAGTTGTACTGGTATGATTTTTTTTTGTAAGTAAATCTACTTTTTACATCTGTGTTCGGATTAATTTGCATGCTGCTGTATATATGTACATTCAGCTATATATATATATATATAAAATATATGTTTCAAATTTAACTTGCACTTTTTTTACAGATTAAAGGGTCAAAATGTCAGGTGCATTTTATATTCAAGGGGTGTTTTCAGTTGAAAGTCGAATGCCTGTTCAACATTGAATAGAGACCAGACAGGAAATGTGAATTATTTCACACAGTGATAAATATTCTCATTTGTCATCGTGTACAGAACGTACACAAATTTGTAGAAAGATGACTCAAATCGAAGAGCTTTACATTTCAGCAGCTTTATCGCTGTTGACATTGTAACTTAGTGATGAGTCATCGTTTTGGAATTTGTGCATGTGCTCTAAGCATGATGACAAACGTTCTTTCACGTTTCCTGTCTAATATCCATTCGATGTTGAACAAGCGCTATTGTAGTTGTAAATCGGTCCGTTTTTTTTGTAACTGTTCGTTCTATCTATTTGTTGTGTTTTTCTAACCGTTTCATGAACATGGAAAGGTGTTTCACATAGGACGCAGACTTTAAACGCAAAGTTATTTTACGCGCTGAATAGATCGGAAATCATGCCGCCGATAAACAGTTCTCGGTAAACGAAGCGAATGTGCGTCGATGGCGTAGTATGAAAGAGAAATTATTTGCGTGTAACCGAACGAAGAAATATATTTCGGGACCAAAACACGGAAAATATCAGGAAATCGATGCTGCTGTTTCGGCCTATTTCAAGGAACTCCACACAAAATGTCTTCCAGTGACAAGGATCGATTGATGTTAAAGACCAGGAAAATTGCCACGAATAATGGTCTTCAATTTAAAGCTAGCCGTAGATGGTGTGAGAAATTCATGAAAATGCAATGTCTGTCATTGCGTCGCAGAAACTTCATTTGCCAGAAGTTACCATTAGATTACGTGCATAAATTAGTGCGATATCAAAGTTACGTAATCGATCTTCGATTAAAGAAACAATACAGTCACAGTCAAATTGGTAATGCTGATGAAGTTTCTGGGTTCTTTGATATGTCACCAAATTACACTGTAAGTGAAAAGGGAAAAAACAAGTAACGGTAAAACCAGTTCGATATGAGAAAGTAAGAGTAACTGTTACGTTGAGTGCTACTGCCGACGGAAATAAATTATCGCCTTATGTAATTGTGAACAGGAAAACTGTGCCAAAAGAAAGATTCTGTGATGGTATAATTGTTTGAGCTCAACAGAACTTTTGGATGACGACCGATTTAATGCAAGATCGGTTAGGAGTGTGTGGGAACGTAGATCGGATGGACTTCGGTAACGAAACAGTACGTTAGTGTTGGATGCTTTTCGTGGTCATTTGTCTGATTACATTAAAACAAAACTGACAAACGGTAAATGTGATTTAGTTGTATGTAATTCCTGGAGGTATGACAAGACAATTACAATCACTGGATATCGGAGTTAATTAATCTTTTAAAAATCGTATTTGTGCGCAGTACAATCAGTGGTTGACTGAAAACGATCATCCCCTTAAACCGAGCGGCAAAATTAAATGAGAATCAGCAGCTACGATTGTAGAATGGATTTCGAACGATTTGCCAACAGAAATAATTAAAAAGTCATTCTTGAAGTGGTGCTTGTCGAATGCAACGGATGATTCTAAAGTCGATGTACTTTGGAAACAGTTTGATGCAAACGTATCCGACTCATATGAAATTGACGACGACTCGACAATAACATAGAAAGATAACGAGACAGGAAAAATTATTGTGATTAGTGATAAAATACCGTTCTTATAAAGCTAAATACGTACGTAGCTAACTACTTTACATCTGAGGTACTATAATACAAAATATAGTGTGTTAAGTGCTTTCGATTTAGGTATTTTACTACATATTTGTATTATTCAATAAATTGTTGTAAGCGGCTACTATTTAACATTTTATATTTATTTTTCAAAATAGAATAAACTTAATGAAAAATACTGATGATATATATATATATATACAAAATACTTATATGACTTATTGTAATTTATAATAAATAAATTACACAGTATTTTAATATTTATATTGGATTTTTATTTTTTCCAGAAATTATCTACTAAATTTAAGGGTGTGTCTTAAATTCGCTAACATCTTAAATTCGAAGAATTACGGTATATATATATATATATATATATATATATATATATATATATATATATACCGTAATTATATATTATATATTATATATTATATATAAACTAAATAAGTTAGAAAATTATCCAAATTAATAGAAAATTTTCTAATGCAATTCATTAAGTCAACAAACAAAAGCAGAAAACCCTTCCTTTTTTTATATTTTTCTAACCAAAGAGTAGAGTTTAGCTATTATATATATATATATATATATATATATATATATATATATATATATATATATATATATATATATATATATATATATATATATATATACTGTAAATATATAATTATTATTATTTATTCAATGCTCAAGCCATTGATACAATGTCATTAAATTTCTAGCCTTGCAGTAGTGTTCCATTAGACATATTTCTATAATGAATCAGTTCTTTACATACTCTTAAATGTCGCGAATTCATAACAGACCTTTCATTTCTACAGATAACACACTCAGGAGATGCAAGGATTCTCATCCTAGTAAAGATGTTTTGCAAGGCAGTAATGACCCATAATCATCCTGAAGACTACCTCAGATTTCCTTCAAGGGTTGTCAGGAATTATATTCTTGCCATTAATTACAGCTGTATACTATTTACCTTCCATCTGAGGTGTTAGATAGTTCAGGAACTTTCGTTTAAACCTTCAGTTAATAACATTTTTAATGAAGTGATA
This sequence comes from Lycorma delicatula, assembly GCF_047948215.1. NCBI lineage: Eukaryota > Metazoa > Arthropoda > Insecta > Hemiptera > Fulgoridae > Lycorma > Lycorma delicatula. The sequence goes on from NC_134457.1 coordinate 169,711,962, forward strand.
TGATAAGTTACATGTTTTATTCATGATTATTAGGGTTCCACATTCGCCAATGAGTCAATTTTCCCATTTTCTTCAATTCCAATGTGAGATGGTATCCATTGAAAGATAACTGAAACATCAACTTCACTTTATGTATATATATATATATATATATATGTATGTATGTATATTGCTATTAAAATAAAGTACCTAGTACAGAATGTTGAAATAAGACATGTCTTGTCTTAATTTATCAGTACAGAAGAATAATATGAATCTTAGAATGATTAATTTCTATAAAGTAATATATAATAAATTGCAAAACTTTGAATTTTAATGTGCAGATTATTATTTACAGTTAAATAACATTGTGTGGAAACTAACCGTATTTCAAAATCTCCAGTATTCACCACAATCTTTAAATTGGGATGGCCATCACTTGACTTATAAAATAAAGGTTGTCTTAAAATAATTGTTGCCACATTATAACTGAAAAGTCTATTTAAATCTACTTCAATTTTTGCAACATATTTAACCACAGAAGTGTAAACCACATACAATGGTTAGGGCTCCTTTCAACAGACAAAACTGATGAATTGTTAAATTCAATGTCATCTGTATTGTCATAAATTGGAAACAAAAATTCACACCTCAGTTTTAAATGTTTTCTTTTGGAGGTACCCATTTCTTTTTAATCAAAGAGGTGTATGAATAGACAAAGAAACCTACAGCTAAAGAAAAAGACATTACCAATAAAATTTAATATATTTAACACTAATACGATTTCAGTAATATATATTATGTTAATTACAGCATAATTTAATACAGAAAATCTAGTTCTATGAGGAAAGTAATTTATCAACTGAATAGAATACATTCATTATCAATTAAAAATGTCTTTAATGATACTGAATGAATTCTATATTTAAAATTTTTACTATATTTAAATATTTTTCTAATTATTTATTCCCATGCAAGATGGGATCTAAAACAACATTAAATTGTGTTTTTCAATGTGAATATTGACCTATGTCTTGTAATATGATAATTATAGTGAATATCTTCATTCTTTTATAAAGCTAAAGATTTTATATACATAATAGTTTCATAATATGTACAAATTTAGAATTGCATATCAACCTTGCGCATGGTTACCTTTGTCTCAAAACAGAGTTCTAATGGCAATTTTCTAGATTTTAAAAATATTTTGTAAATTACAACATGATGTGGCACTTCATAAAATAGTTTCATATCTAATATGTGACACCGTGAACCAGGAGTAGTATTTAATTTTTTATCATTCAGCATAACAGTTTAATAAAATTACAATTTTTATAAATAAATTTTCTATGCATATTTTAAGTTTCATACTTTACTTCACATATTAATTTTCATAAATATTTGTTATTAAATCTTATTTTATTCCCAGGAGGTCTAATAGTCTGCTAATATTTCTTCTGAAGTCATCTCTTTTTTTAAAGATTTTATCAGTTATTTTGTACAAGTAATTGAAACCTATTTCTCTTGGATGTTAATAGGGATTAGTATGTCACCCACTTTGCTGAATGAGAGTAATAATATCCTGAGTTGTGTTTCACCATTATCACTATACTTCAAATCATTGTTTATAAGTAATATAAACATCTATATAAATTTTTTCTGTGCAATATTTACATCCATTATTGTATATCTAGAAGTGTAGTCTGATGAATTAGTTAGCCAGCTTTCAATGCAATATATTCTTGTCCAACACATTTATAAAAAGTAAATCTAAAAAATCCTAAATTTCAGCCTACTGACTGACATTGGTCAGTCAGTAGGCTTGTTGTCCATAGACTTCACAATATAGATATTTTATCTTCACAGAGTTGCTCTTCTAAGTGGTATTCCAGTAATCATCAGTGAGACAATCACCATAAGAAGTTAATTATTTTCTTTTTTTGATTAAAATATGATTAACCTTTCACAATAATAAATTTAAAAAATATAACATGTAAATAGTATTTATAAATAAAAAATTGTAAATTAGGTTTTAAATTGTTGTTATACTCCAACCAAAAATAATAATAAAAAAATATACAAATAAAACTTAACTTATGAAGAATTAAATTTTGTTTTTTTTCTCATAACTCACCCCTATATAAGAATGAAACATCATAAATCTTTCATTGTCTAAACTCAATTAAGTAATTCATATTTTATTAAATTTTCTTGACATCATTACGTATAATTTAAAATGTACATTGAAAATGGATATTTTCCATTAAATTTTTTTTTTAAGTAATTAACTTGGATGTAATTTTTTAAATTATTGATTTACACAATATCATGCTTATATTATTGTGAATTAATTTCAACTTTTTTTTGTACAGTTTTGTATTTCTTCAAGTTGATAACGTGTCTGATTTAAATGATTATTTTTCAATCCTTTGAGAAAGAATTGTCCAAAAACACCTAAAGAATAAGTCATTTTTAACATTAAATATAATTTTTTTTTATAAAAGGAAAAATTAAATAAATATAAGGGATTAACAAATTTTCCACTTTTTACTCCATGTTTCCCCAATGGGGAGTCTTATTCTTTAAGACTTTGGGGGTTGGTAGCCCCACAGTCCTAGCTTTTGCAGCTTGCCTTTCCACTACACACAGAGCTGCAGAACACTTTACGGTATGCACATATACTACACCAAGAACACCATATTACACTACACCAATTACACAACAACATTCTACACTGTTTCTCATTACATTTACATTCAGTGGTGTTGTGACACCTTATAAAATGCAACTGTAACCCGATGTAGAAACTATCATGCTGATAGGTGGATAAATCTACGTATAAGTCTTGAACGATGTCCTCTGGGTACCTGGGCAAACCCAGTTGTATTTAGCTCTAGCCTCTGTACATTTGGGCTCTGTAGAGGTGGTCCTATATTTCCCCGGTACTCGTGGGATCAAAATTAGTACTCCACAGATAAACCCCGTGATGGTTGGTAGTCCATCTGAAAAACCATAAATATTAGTCTCGTGAAAAGATCTCAATCAACTTTGTTTGATGATAATTCTCCTGAGGTAAATAATAATTTAAATGGTGACAAATCACACCTGCAATATGCAAATATCATATTTGTAGTTCTACGCAATAATCAGGAAGGTTTCACCTTTCCTGATCAATAGTTCAAGCCGCTCCCCCAAGAATATAAGAAAGCGGAGAGACGGGTCAGTACTAATAGAGACTTTCAATGATGAGCAGAGTACATCGCTCTTACATTTAACCAATATGAGCGATATAAGTATTAGTGCGGTATGTCATAAAACCTTGAATGCTAACAGAGGAGTAATTTTTTGCTGGGATCTTCTTCAGATGGACATTAGAGCCATACGAAGTTGCCGAAGAGCTTCGTTCCCATGGTGTTATAGAGGTGAAAAGAATAATGAAACATCGGAGTGGGATACAAGTTCTCTCCTTTATTTTAATCTTCAACTTCCTACACCACTGGAAAAAATTAAAGTAGGATACCTGTTGGTTAGAGTATGACCAGTCATCCCTTTCTTTTCCTGTTTAGCCTCCGGGAATTACCATTCAGGTATTACTTCAGAGGATGAATGAAGATAATATGTATGAGTATAAATGAAGTGTAGTCTTGTACAGTCCCAGTTTGACCATTCCTAAGATGCGTGGTTAATTGAAACCCAACCATCAAAGAACACTGGTATCACGATCTAGTATTGAAATCCGTAGAAAACTAACTGTTTTTACAAGGACTTGAACGCTGGAACTCTCGACTTCTAAATCAACTGATTTGGGAAGACGCGTTCACCATTAGACCATCCTGGTGGGTTAATCATTCATCCGTAACCCACGGTGATGTTTCCAATGTCAAAGATATGGCCATACCACAACTTCTTGCCCGAACACTGTAATATGTGCTAGATGTGCAAAAAAAGGCCACAAAGATACTGACTAATAGGAGGAAGAAAAATGTATTTACTGCGGAGGATTGCATTCTACTCGCTAGAGAGATTGTCCAATTTTTAAAGAAGAAAAAGCAATTCAAAAAGTTGTACAGAGCAGAAACTATCATTTCCGGCCGCACAATACAAAATGACACTGAACTCCCGGAACCTAGATCATTCAGACGTCTCTTTTGCTACCACTACATGAAGCCAAGCTCCTGCAAATGCAGGTAATAAAACAGTGTGGAACACGCAGTGAATTAAAACAGCTCTATCAAATTTTGTCTGATAAAGTTGCCTCGCTCACAGCAACTATTTCAGAGCTATGTAAGAGTAAAGGCAAGAATAAAGATATTATTAATGGAAAAACCGAGAGTGGTTTATCGAAAACTACTTTAATCTCTAAACCGCCAAATAAAATCCCCGCTGTATCACCTACGCAGCAAAGTAAAAAGATCCCTTTAAAGAGATCTATTAAAACATCAATGCCTGGTACAGTATCTCCAGCTCCACAGGCTTCCAAATCCCCTCCACCATCTCGAGGTCCCCGCGAGGTAGGGGATAAAGTGCCCAAAGAAGCCAAGAAAATCGTAAAAGATATAAACACAAGAAAGAAAAACCGAATTATATTCAATAAATAATCTGCACACAATGTTAATTACAACAGAAAATCAGAATCACCTATCAATAAATTTTATATATCCAAAATTTGATATATATATATATATAGTTACTTCCATCTATGAACATTATCCAGTGGAACGTTTGAAGGCTTCGTTCCCAGATTAAAGATGTTAGATACTGATACGTCCACAAGAACCTTTAGTAATGTGCTTCCAGGTAACGCATCTTCTACAAAAAGATGCAGTAACCCGCAGAAGCTATTTCTGTAAGAAATACAACTTGTTGATAGAAGAGAAAGTGACGGGGTTGCTATCTTCATCCAGGACAGGGTATCGGCTACAAAGATACCCACACCCCTGCAGTCGCCACAGAGATCTCTGTCCCGTTAAAATGATACAAAATCAATTATTATTGCTTTTGGTGCCGACCGCGCGGTGAACAAAAGACCACGGATGTGGATTGTTGAAAGAGCAAATTGGAACATTACTATAAAGCCTTCCCATCACAATATGGCGATAGTGCTGACGTCCTACATCAACTTTCCTCTTTTACTTCCCTGGTACTCGAGAATTAGTAGATTAATTTCACAAACATCAGGAAATACAAGGCGTTCTTTCATTCCTCGTGGAATGATAATTGCCAAAACACGACCGCAGGCTCTGCATAAATTTAATCGTAGATCTACAAATGAACATCTAAATCTACATCGTATATCTAGAGCGGAATGTCGTCGCGTATTCATTCAAGCTAGGAGAAAGTCATGGAGGAATTAAGTTTATACCATCTCACGCACTACTTCCATGTCTACTGTGTGGAGAAAACTTCCTGCAATTCGCGGATCCCACAAACAGTCATCCTTCGCCTTATTCATGAAATAGAACTCCTTACGTCATCTTCTATAATTGCTACTAACCTAGCTGATTGTTTTTGTTCAGTGTCCTCAACTTCATCTTATACTAATGAATTCCAGAGATATAAGATACGAATGGAAAAGATACCGTTAAAAATTGGCGATTCGTTCGGCGAATTAAATACTCCCTTTGCAATCAACGAGCTATCGCATGCATTACAAAACTCACGTGACATCTCCCCTGGACCTGATAACATCCGTCACAGTATGCTTTCAAACATTCCCAATTCGGTCCTTCATCACCTACTGCGTATATATAATGTTTTGTTCTCCACGCAAGTCTTTCCATCCATCTGGTCGGAAGCAATTGTGGTACCAGTCCTTAAACCTGGTAGAACTCCTCATACTACCAACCTATCTCCTTGACGAGCGTTTTGTGCAAAAAGATGAAGAGAATGGTGAACTGAAAGCTCACCTGATATTTAGAGAACCACAGTCTGATATCTCCAGAATAATGTGGTTTCCACGAAGGACAATCTTCTGTTGATCATTTAGTATCACTAGAAAAAGCTATCCAAAGTGCCTTTCTGTTCCGCCAGCAACTCGTTGCTATTTTCTTTGACATCAGGATGGCGTACGACACAGCCTGGTGACGAGGTACTCTAAACACCCTTAAAGAACGGGGAGTCGTGGGTAATATGTTTGCCTTTATTAGGGGTATCCTAAATGACCTTTCAATACGTGTTCGTGTTGGAGATTCTGTGTCGAGTAGTGTTACCATGGAGAATGTAGTGCCTCAAGGAAGTGTATTAAGTGTCATCTTGTTTACTATAGCCATGAAACAGATTACTAAATGTAATCTGTTTCATGTTCACTATCTGTTGATAATTTTGGTATATTTACATATACCACGACTCGTTCAACAGCCGTAGCTGAGAGACTACTACAGAATACTATATGTTGCCTTGAAACTTGATCCAAAGTCACCGGCTTCACGTTTTCACCGGAGAAAATAAAATGTGTAGTCTTTTCTCGTCTGCGAGACCGTTTCAGTCCACAAGTTCTGCTCAATGGAGAGCCAACTGTTAACTCTCCTGACGTTAAATTTCTAGGTTTACTTTTTTGACAGTCATCTTACGTAGGCCAAACACATTAAACAGTTAATGGCTAAATGTTTAAAAATTCTAGCAACATCAAGTGGGGGGCTGACCGATCATATATGTTACGTTTTTTATAATTCTTTAGTCCGATCCCGATTAGACTATGGTGGTATTGTCTACTATTCAGCGCGTCATACCGTACTTAATATGCTGGATGGTATACACCCCTATTTTTTTCTTATTGCCACTGGTGCGTTTAGATCAAGCCCTGTCGCAGGCATACTTGTTGATTGCAATGAGCCATCACTTTGGGATAGGCAGGACCAGCTAGTAGCATCTTACTTTACTTGAATTATACGATAACCAAATCATCCGGTTCTTAAAGCAGTTCTCGCAAACCTTCATTTCCAACGGCATAAAAACCATCCACGTAATACAGCACCAATGGGTGTCCGTACCGGCCGATTAATGTACCTTCTACATTTTGACCCACCATATCTATTTTCCCAACCTATCCCTGAACATATCCCCCATGGAGACTTGATCCCATTAATTTTAATGACGATCTCACCGTGTATAATAAAAAATTTACAAGTACTCTCGTCTTTCAGCAAACATTTTACCATTTTCTATCAGAGACAAACCCAGACGTAGTAGTATACACAGATGGGTCGAAGCAGAATGATACCGTAGGATTCGCTTTTTTTGTAAACGACAAAACTTATGTGTTTGTCTACCTGGTAGTACAAGTGTCTAATGCTGAACTGTACGCCATCAAAATGGCCTTGAATATCTATCATTAGATCAGAATATCGTCACATCCTTATCTATAGTGATTCGTATAGTTCTATCCAAGCTTTAGAGGATTTGTATTCCAGACATCCTATTGTTACGTAAATACAAAATACAATCGCTCAATTAAATCGTCACAACACAAAGATGAATTTCTACTGTATCCCTAGCCATGTGGGAATCGTGGGTAACAAACGTGCCGATTCCGCTGCTATAGATGCATGTAGCCAACGGTCTTTCTCCACTCGAGTTACAACTACCGATTTCATCAATTCCATTAAACATACACTTCTACGAAGGTGGCAAGATGACTGGACTGCTACAGCGGATAATAAACTCCGACACATAAAAGACATGGTGTTACCATAGGACTCTTCATACAGGAAAATTCGCCGAGAGGAAGTGGTCCAGTGTCGGTTGCGATTAGGACGTACCAAAGCTATTCACAGATATCTGATGTCAGCGGAGAGCGCATCACGTGCGTCCGATGTCGAGTGACTGTGAACCACATCCTTGCGGACTGCATATGCTCTGCAGCCTTACGTTGGTAATTTAAATTCCCGAGGAATATACGGCGCGTCCTAGGAAATGACAAGAATGTACAATACCGGATATTATTACTTTTAAAAAGAACTAATATACTTAATAAGATTTAACCCGACAAAAGTTTGATATTTTGTTAACCACGTTTCATGTGTTATCCAAATTGTTGAGTCTCTTTTACTGTTTCATTTTTATTCCTGTTATTATCTTAGTTTTCATCATAGTTTTAACCGTGTTTTGCTAATACGAGTATTTTAATATCCAAGAAGTCTCTTATTATTTTAACCCGGGCGATGATAACGCGAAAGCGTTGACGACTATATTAATTTAATCTTTATAAATTTGACGAAGAAATGTTTAACCAAATTTCATAATAAAATGTTTTTATAATCACAAACACCATCCTCTGTGACTGAATCGCTGAGGATGTTTACAAACACTACTAAAAATATTATGAAGTTAGCTTTTAAAAATGTACTGTTATGTATGATTTCAGTTGTTCGTTGTCACAAAGGTTTATAAATTTTTGATTAATCGATTCAGAAACTGTTAATAATTTTATACAATTATTTATAATTCCATTTCCTAATTGGTCTAACCACAAACGTTCTCCACAAAGACGTATAATAAAATTTGTTAGACAATATTTCATTGTGTCCTTATACACAAAGATAAAACCGATGAGTTAATAATTAATAAAGCAAGGAATTATGAATAACTAGCAAATATAATAATCCATTGAATGTACCAAAACTTTTACGAGATACTTTAAAATTCAGTTAGTAAATACTAAAGTTAAGTAATGAGGCAAGATAAAGTAACAGGTGGGCAGTAAGCTTCTTCTCAGTAATAGCTTCTTCTTCTAGTTCTTAGGTTTTACAGTTAAATAGAATAAGCACTTCCTGAACAAAAAACAATATTTTCGGTCAGGATTGCACTGAGACAGTCAGGTCACACTGCAGAACAAAGCTGAGGTTTTAAAAACTTGAACCGGTACTGAAAAGGACAACGAATTGTACATTTTTTCAACTAAACAAAAGTGATTTTTGAAAAAGTATTTTACTAAACTTTTTCTGAAGAGCAGAAGTATTATATAATTAAATGATTTAAATCAATCGGTTTGTTTGAAGCTGATAGTTTTATTACAAAGCAAATTAATTGCCTGTTTGAATAACTGAATATAATATGGAAAATATGTTATCTGATGGTCTTCAAAGAGGTACTCTACTCATAAATTTTGATGATTATATGATAAAATAAACTCTGTTAATATATGCTATCTGTTATTAAAAGTAATGGTTGCCCAGTTGGATCCACCAATTTTAGAAATGAGAAAAATTTAATGGATTTTTAAATTTTAAATAAGTTTTGCTTATCTTCTTTTTAGCTTTATAAAAATAGTATTTTCTTACAAAAATAATATTCTTTAAAAATATTTCAGTAATTTTTTTTTTCCAGTAATTAATAAATTTTCAAAATATATTTTATATTAACGTTTTTATACGATTATAAAGAAAGAGGGTGGATAGTTTAACACATTTTGTAAACAAGTATTTGTGCGTGCGTATACATGTGTAGTAGACGCGTGCGCGTTCGGGCGGTACGGAAGCTGTGAGCAGTGAGAGCACAAGAGCTAAGCCACTGGAAGGCGATGGGGGTTACAATCAATGGGTTCCTGGATTCTGAAAATAGTGGGGATGAACAGGCCGGTTCGGACGCCGCCTCGTAGCAGCGTTGTGACGCCGCACCCTCTCAGTAAGTCCTCGAAGTGATGACGGTCCACGGACGTTTTTTATTTTATATATCCGGTGCGATAAATGTTAATCGTTTATTTATGTATTCGTGTAGTTTAACGCGTAATTAACGGACAAGTGAACGGTATAGTGTTCCGTTTTCTAAAGCGATTATTTTCGTGCAATTACAGTATTTTTTTCATCTTTTTGTGTTGTCACGGTCCTTGTGGTGTTGAAAAATATATATAACATCAAAGACGTAAAGTTATTAATCGGATTAAATATGAAGTTGAAGGGTTTTAATAATTAGGTTAAAGTAAATCTAAATTACAAAATACAAACCCTTATTCATAATCAATTAAAAAAATATTTTTTAATATACTTTACTGACAGTTTCTTATGAAAATATTTTTATCAAATAATATTAATATAGCAAATTCATTGTAAATATAACTATTTTCTTGTGTAATAAAAAAAATATTTTTACATATATTTATAGTAAAAAAACTGAGATGACCATGCTCTAAGAAAAATTGAAACAATATGGGTAATATTAATAATCTCTCTAATTTTTATTATATATATTACTAAGATTTCAAGCACTTAATCTTTATTTAAAGATGTTTATTGACCTTAATTTTATTTTTTAAATAAATTATGGTCATAAAATTAAAGTATAAAAATTTCTACACCTTATCGCAATAAATTGTTTTTTGCGACTTCAAATAATTTTCAAATCGTTTTACGGTAACTGTATTGTTAAGTTACAAAATCTTTCCTTTTTAAAAATTCAAGCAGTCAAGGTTAACAAAATAAGTATAAAATTTAACTTAATGTTTCCGTGGTTGTTATTTTGTGGTGGAATATCATAAAATTCAAATATATTACATGCATGGCGTCAATTTTTCAGTAAAAAAATTTTACATGTATTCATAAAAACTCGCTGTTATTTTATATGTAAGTGATAGTTTAATATTAAATATATGTCTGTTTTAAATCCTTAATCAGATTATTGAAAATTTTTTTGTGACTCCCCCACTTTGGTAAAAATACTTACTTCAAGTAGTGATAACAGGCAATTAATATACGTATCATTTAAAAAATTGGAAATTGAGTTCGAACTCAATTCTTTTATTCTGTTATAATTTCTTTTATTCTGTTATAAATCCACATTCAAACTATTAAAAATCTTTTTGTGAATCCACTCAGATAAATATATTTACTTCAAATAGTGATAACTTAGGTAATTAATGCATGTATCATTATCAAAAGCGGAAAATAGAATTTTAACTAAATAATTCATAATCTCTTGATTCAGTTTATTTTAGTTACATTTTGACTAATTTAAATGTATAAGTATACTTAAAATTTCTCATTGTGGTAATTCTAGAGATAAACATCAATCGACTATCCACATATAAAATAACTTGAGTACTGTTATGTAACAGGTATGTAAATTGATATAAATACAAGTCAGAGTTAAAAATACTCTATAAATGAACAAATCTCAATATTTTAAAACAACGCATTAAATTCAATCAATTAGTAATAATGTCCTTCGACAACTTGAAATTATAAAGGCTTAGAAAATATTGACTGTTTTACAATCAGTTTTCTACGGTCTCAACCCAAATAGTCGTAAAATATTTCCGTTAATTAAATCAAAACGATCAAAGTATCCTATAAATCTTTCGGATCCGATTAAAACTACTATTTGCATTTGAAGCAGTAATTACTGTAAGTTGTCATAAAAATAGCCAATTAACGATGATGATAACAAATTACCATTCCTTAGATAATCATTCGTTTGTCTCTCAACTTTAGTATAATTAAAACTCCTTAATAGTCGTAATCGTGACTCCATAAATATCGTTTTATTTGATATTTTTTACCGAGCTAATACAATTGACATTTATGAGGTACGGCAATCATAACCGTAAAATCATAACTACTGACTTAGTACGTTTTCCACTGGTATACAGTCTCTGTTAAACGTAAAGAATCATTAATAAAAATCGAAACATACAATTTTAATTGGTTACGAATAATACTTTTCTAATTAGAAAAATGTTTAGCTGTCTACTCCGATTAGAAATGAAATAGTTGAGATGGATGAGATGTTATGTAAATGTATTTCTACTAGCATCAGTTAATAGGTTATTATTCATTCAGTCATATTTTTCAATAGTCGGATTTTTACAATAACATATTTCCTAAAGAATTATCACTCGTTATATAATTAGATTTGTTTTTAATTTGCTTGTTTAACTAATTTGTTTTTCTATAATTTAAAAAAAAAATTATTTGACATGAGATTAGTTGAGTATTTCTTTATATTGATAAATAAAAGGTTTTAATTACTATTGCTATAAAATAATTACCGATAGCATAAAAAGTCTCGTGTTGGTGAAAAATGGAATGAAATCTGTAACCATTTTTTAAAAAATTACATTAGTTCTCTAAGTAACCGTGGAGTCAGAAGAGCACGTTTACTCGTTTGCTAAATATAATGGAAATGCACGGGTTTTTATTGTAGATTAGCCTATATTTTTTCGAAATTTTTGTTATAAAATTAATATAATTTTAAATAAGTGTAGTAGTCAGGTGTAAATTCTTAACCGATTGAATTATATTAATAACATATTATATTATTGTAACATATTTAAAACGTTAAACCTTTTTTTAAATCTTACTTTTTGTAATTTTATTGGGCAGATTTGAATAAATAAAGCACCGTCATATAAATCATATGAAAAAAGTTAAAACATGAATTTTTTAAGGAATGTAATTTCCCTTACCAAAGGAAAATGATTCGAGGGCAATAAAACTTACTTCCGTGCTGGTTTATCTTTATAAGCGATATTATGTTTTGTAGTACTTGAAGCTTTATTAAGGATCTGATATCAACATTAGTTTGAAGTGAGAAAGAGGTTATTTCGGGTTGTAAATTTTAAAATTAGAATTCATTCTCTTTTTATTTCTTTAATTCATAATAAAGACTACATCCCAAAAAGATTACGGATGCTGGGAAATAGAGATTATTTAACTCTTTTTGGAATTTCTTTTTGACATGCGGGCATCGACTTCTTCGGTCATTTTGCTCTATGAGAATGGAAATTTGTAGTGTATGAAAAATACCATGCCTGACCAGGATGATAGGAACGTTTTATTAAAATAAAATATATTAAAGCCGAGTGCACTAGGTTTATATTCATGTCTAACAATAGAACGTAAGCACAATTCAACAATTAAAATTTTATTAATTTTGTATTTACTGGATAGAAATTCATCAATTTTTCTTTTTTTGTGTTTAGGTCTAATTTCATTTATCTTTGCTGCTCATCATTTCATATCAGTAGGTTTAAAATTTCAAAAATAATAAATAAAAATGTTAATCAAATTTATAAAAGGTCAATAATTATCTTAAACCAATTGACGGAACAGTTTACCATTTGTAGCACTTCCTAATAGTGAATTATTTTAAAACAAATTACAAGTTGATTTTTTTAATGAATTCCAATCACAGAATTACTGGAAATTGGCAAAACTCAGTTTACTTAAAGGAAGGGAAAAGCTGTAATAGGGGTTTTCATTATTTTACTTTCTCTGAACAATCAGAGGTGTAGATATTGTAGATGTTTACATTTGTGGTTAATCTTTTATTATTATTTCCCTCCCTGAAGTCAGTTGTTAGTGAATAAAAATATGTTTTATCTTTCTTTAAGATAAAGCAAATACATTCAAAAAGGTAGATGTTTTAAAACATCTTACCTAATAAAAGGTAGATGTTTTAAAACATCTACCTTTTATTTGATCCTACTGAAATTATCATTTTAAAAAGTGTTATTACTTTTTACACTTCAAAGTTACCAAAATAATGTTGTCATCAAACAGTTTCTGTAATGATACAAGAGATTCAAATCCATGTTTGAATTTGATCTCGATAAGTCTTTGAAAAACAACAAATCTTTTATTTAGTCAGTTCTAAAATAATTTAGGGAATTAGAAATTTTAATTAACAATTTGCTTTAAAAAGTATAACATGATCTATTAAAAATTACTGAAAGTAAATCTACATGAAAGCAGATCTATTCGTTTATAAGACTATAAGAAGAATATAGACCTATTAGTTTGGAGAATAGGTCTAACAAAATTGGAGAAAATAAGTTTAACAAGTACAGTCAATCAATGGTTTAAATTATGTCATGTAGCCACGAAACAATGGGTAAAACAAATGAGAGATGGAAGTAGCTACATATTTTTAGTCCTAAATTATTGAAGTGTTAACGGTACTTAGCTACAATCTTATATTCACACACAAATATGTATAAACAGACAGTTTGTGTGAAAATATTAGCTGAAATATTCCAAGACCCAGTTTTAATTTTAATATAAATGTCAATTAGTTACAATCAGTATGAAACTAATTACTCTCCAATAACAGACTGATAGCCAGGAGCAGTATCAAGAAACTTTTCTTGTTAAAATTCAGCCTACCCTCTGTCATCTTTCCAGTCAGAAAGGCTAATGTTACCTATCTGTACTACCTAAATTCCAAAGCCTAGTTTTAGTTTTAATATAAATATGAAATAGTTACAATCGACGTTCAAATAAAAAAAAACATTTAAAACAATACTTAACATTGACAATACATCCCTGATGAAATTCATTCATAATATATGTAGGTAGTTTTGATTGACAAATGTGATATTGCAAAAGTCTTCAGATATTTAGCACAGCTTTCTTGATTTGGAGCTGTGGGTAGCTGCATCCTTTGTTCATGTAACAAGTCAGCTTGTTATATCCATAAATTACCAGGCCAAGATGCGCTGTTAATTAGGACCCCATAACAGACTGATTGCCAGGAACAGTATGAAGAAACCTTTATTGCTAAAGTATTAAGTTGTTAAAATTCAGCCTAGCCTCCATCATTTTCCCAGTCAGAAAGACTAATACTATCTATCTGTGCAATTCTGGCACAACATATATTAAAACTTTTATAGTATACATGTTGAAAAAAAAATCTCTTTCAGTGTTATCTAGAAATAAATGAAAATAAAGTTTGATTTATTACAAAATAAATAAGAGGAAGTACTTGAATATAAAATAGTAGTTTAGTACATAAAGTATTATAAAAAGACACATACCATTTTATAAAAAAGAAAAACTTAATGAGAAAAGTTAATTTAAAAAATAAAAATAGAAATGAGAAAATAAATAGTTATACCATAAAATATGATTTATTATAGTATTTAATTAGAAAATTATTTTGTGTAGTTACTGATGATCATTATTTCTTTTGGAATGACCGTTATATTTACAAAAAAAATACACTTAGATATTTTTCCTCTAACATTAACATCTAGGTTTGGCTAGGTAAAAATAATAAGACTAATTTACTAATTATTGAAAATCTCAATATACAGAGTGTTTCAAAATGAATATTGGGATTTTTAAAGCTATGTAATATTTCTCAAGTTTCACCTCAGCTATAAAAATGAAAGAGCAACAGTTTTAGCTACGTGCAAGCTCACAAAAATTTCCTGTACCTTCCGCTTGAAAGCGCTAGTAGCGATGATGACGACCCCCCAACAGAAAGCGTTCTGTGTTCTGTAGTTTGTGAAGTGTGAATCTGCAATTACTGTTCAACGTGCGTCCCGTTAGAAGTTACGTTGTGACCCCCGGGTGACAAAAACATTCGTAAATGGTATAAGCAATTTGAAATCATTCGCTGTATTTGTAAAGGAAAGAGCACAGGACGACCGAGTTTGTCCGAAGACAACGTTGAACGTGTAAGAGCGTCTTTTGTGCCTAGTCCTAGGAAATCCGGCCTTGAAAGTCTTTCTTCAACTGCAATATGAACCACAGAAATATATTTAGCAACAAGATGGTGGGCTTCCTAGCTGAAATTAGTGAGGGTGCTGCTCCAGAAAATTTTTTCTGGCATTTCAAGGCCACGGTTAAAGTTTTCTATAAAATAAAACAACCGAAAAAATGAATCGAATAGAATAGCAGGAAGCAGGGTAATAATCTAATTCTACACTTTATCACATTCAAGAATATGGTACGATTTAACCGAATAAATAATAAAATGTCAATACAGATAATATTTCTTAGTATTATTAGATAATAATTTAATAAAATGTCCGCTTAAAAACACTATAGTCAGTATACTAAACACTATAGGTGCTTTATTTAACTTTCTATGTACACAGAAACAAATACATAATTAGTTTTTACTAATTATCTTCTCTTTTGCCCTTCCAGCGTGTTTTTGGACACATTTGGCAATCAAAGAGCCCTTGCTTTCCACCATCTTCTGATCACTATTAAAAAAAACAACTGAACAACTTTCATATTCCTTCCACTGACAAAACTAGAAAAGGGAACGAACAAGGAACGTTCCATACACAGTAAAAAAAAACTACCTTCCACCAGCACCCCAGGGTTAGCACTGCGGGAGCGACAGTGCTCTCTCTCTCTCCCTTGCAGCTTCCTACGTGTGCATGTGCATAACAGCCAAACACCATGTCGCTGGAACTGTGAAATGCACAGTTCCATGAAAACATTTTTGTATCTTTTTCATAAACTGAGGGATGGCCACTGACATTAAGATTAAGGATTATATATTGTATAAGTATAAAGAAAGAATTAAAGAAAAAAGGACTCATTATATTAAATTTTATCGATAATATCAAGTGGGAATAGGGAGTGCTGCAGTTCCACAGTGCTTATACATACATAGGGCATAACACTGTACGTGATTGGTTGAATGAAATTCTCCCAGAAACCAGATGACAAGGCTTGTTTGCCATGGCTTCCACGTTCACCCGATCTGACCCTGTGCAATTTTTTTTTTTGCTTTGGGGATTTATAAAGGATCAAGAGTATGTGCCATCATTACCTGCTGACCTACCTGACTTGACACACAGGACTGAAGCAGCTATCGCATCAATTACTCCAGACTTGCTGATTAAAATATGGGATGAACTCTCCTATCGGCTGGATGTGTGCTATCTGACTAATGGTACTCACTTTGAACACTTATAGGAAAAACTGAGTTGCTCTTTCATTTCATATACAATTTATCAATGTAAATAAAACTTAATAAATATTACATAACTTTAAAACCCCAATATTAATTTTGAAACTCTACATTACTGAGTAGTATTATAGGAATTTTTATCAAAATCTGCTTTTGATGAAGATAGCATTTTGAAGAATTTTTAGGTTACAGTAAAAAGTAATTAGATACCTGGGTAGAGGTAAGGAAATATTAAACCAGTAAGGAATCTTAAAATATGTGCAATCAATGAAAATTCTTATTTATTTATGACACAATAATCTATTTTAGACAGATTTTGAAAGAAATTTAGACACTCATAATTGTGATGCAAAAAGTGGAACCATCTTACATAGAGAAATTTTTGCAATAACGGCATCTTACAAAAGAGGAAAAATTTTATAGAGATATTTTCATACAGCGTAGTATCTAAAAATAAAAATTGTTATGAAATACAGTAACTTAATTGATATGTTTTTTTATTTCATTCCTTTTAAATGAACACCTTTCCCTTCTAAAATGTTGTAGATCTGAAATTATATTAGAGTCAAAGGTTCAGATTTTTATTCACCCTACTCTCAGTATGCCAATGAAAATAATTTTTACAAAAGAAGTGTAAAAGTGCATATATAAAGCCCTCTTAAACTGAATATAAGCATAAACAAGAAGGCTCTCTGTCAGTGACTACATTAATCTTAGTGTCTCTGATAAAGTAGAATCCAAATAAACAAATTTGCAAGTTCTCTGTTTAGAACACCACATAATTTCTTTTTTATCAGAAAAATATTTTACTAATAAGCCATGACTCAGTAGTACCACATTACATTTACTGTTTGTATTTATTCACTATAAGTTTAACTAGTCTTTATTGTAATTAATTTTATTTGAATCTGATTTCTTATGCTAGTGGAATATTTTTGCCATTGCAGTTAAGTTAATGGTACTGATTAGTACTGATCAATCAGAGTCTGGACAATGCTGACTGTCAACTGTAACTGGACTAATGCCTGTAATGTTATATCAATTAAAATTTTTTACTAATATTTCCTCAAAAGATGTTTAATTCTAAGGTAAACAAGTTGAACTTATTTATACTATGACAAAACAAAATGGGTGTTTCATTAATTATGAAAATGTGTTACTATCATTTTTAATATTTTCTCATTCAGAAACATACATCAATAGAAATTTGTTGAGAATTAAAATATTGATATGTGAATTACACAATAAACTAAGTGACTAATCAAAATGATTTGATTGAAAGATCGGAATACGGATACTCTGTGTGATGGGCTCTATTTTGTGTATAACATTGTTGCTTCTTTTATTTGTTGGAAAATATTCTGGTAAGTTTTATTTAAAATCATTTTATTTAGAAAAAGCATGCACCATTTCATTTGTTAGCATGTTCTATGTTGTAATATTTAATAATATATTGATATGAGTTGATTTCAATATTGCACTAAGTTTATATAAATGAATGGTAAATAATCTAGCGAGTTTGAACCTCCTTAATGATATACTCAGCTGTTAAGACTAGCAGCCTACTCCACACTGGTGAAGTACTAAGTTACAATTAATAGGATGGTTATAATTCTATTATGAAAATTAAATCTGACCTCTTCTTACAAAGAAATTCAAAGTTCCAAGTAAAGAGAATTAATAGATATCAAAAATTATTCCAAACAAACTGTCTTTTACAAGACGACTTGCATTTATGGGCAAGGTAAAAGATAAAGCTGGGATTTATGGTGAGTTCTAAAGGTTAGTCTTACTTTCAGTTTTGGAAAACATACTAAAATCTTACAGGCAGATATACTTTAAATACTTACATATGCTTGATTTTGTTTCTCGATCTGGGTTGTGTAGATAAACATATAATCATATTGCCAGATAATTTGTAACACTTCAATACTTTGGCAACTTAATATTTAAGTACTTAAATATTTAACTGAGCAATTTAATCTTTTTCTAGTATGAAATGCTATTAAGTATTTTAGATATCTCCTTCAAAAATACAGAATTACATGGATATATGGGGACTCAGGAATTCAGAATAGTGAGAGGACTGACTTCTGACCAGGAGACCAAGAACTCCATAAATTGATATTATAATTCTATGACATGAGCATAAATTTACCAGAACTGAAATAAATCAATGAATTTCTGAAGAAATGTTGTAAATCAAACTTGTAACACACGTTTATAGCATTTTTACTAAGAAATCTTTGTAAAAACACTTTCTAATTCTTTTATTGGGATTGAGAAGACATAGTCTTAAAAAATTATTAGTTTTGTAACTGGAGATGTATGTTCAAGAATCATTTTAAAAAGTTACTCTATAGATAAGATGCTGTTTGTAAATTACAGTAATAGATCAATGAAAATCTGCAAGGCATTTTTTCCTGAAACTGCTAGGAGTATGCCTAAGAAATTCGATCTTTGGAGCTCCCTTCTTTCTTTGCTGGATCAGAGTTAATAAATTTTATTCTACATCCACTTGAAAAAATAGAACAGAATTTTTTGAATTAGAACAAACAAAAATTAGAACTTTATGACAAAGAAGAATGTAGAAATATTACAATTGCTATTAATATTTTTAGAACTTCACTATTCTGTATTCTCCATGATTTCTGTAGTTGTGTAGCCTTATAGAAAAAATTGTATATTCTTTTATAACTCATTTTTAAGCCATATTATTTAATATAAATTTTGAAAAAACCTTAAATTCAAATCAACAGTACCCATTGTCTCTTATAGGATTGGTATTAAAGAGCCCTTAATCATGAAAGTTGGTGTAACTATCTTAGAGCTGCAATCAACAAACACACAGTACATAAATTTATTCTCCTTACCCAACCAAGTAAAAAAATTACCACAGAGGCAGAGTTTTTATGTGCTAATTTACTTTAATGTCTACATTAGGTTTTACTTCTATACACTTTTCAGGTGTGTAATGCAGTCTCAATTCATCAAATATTGTTTATATTCAAAATTAGTTGTAAAATAAAAGTTAAAACACCACCCTATTGTGAAAGCTCAGTTAGCTCAGCTGTATTTATAAAATATCTGTATTTACGAAATAGAGCAGTCAATAATAATTTGGAATCCTTTACACTGAAAAATAGTAATTTTACTTAATATTTTTTTACTTCTGAACAGAGGTGCTTAAAGTACACAGAGAAGAAATTATTATTCCCTATCGCTTCAAATTTATTAAAGATTTAATTATATGTATTGTTTTTAAGAAATTGAACATCAAAATTCTTTTTTTAGAAAGACTTAATTTGTTGAAGAAAGTAAACAGAAATATTCATAACAAATATTTTTATAATTTTGCATATAACTAAATTGAAAATAAAGATATAGTAAAGACAACTTCACAAACTCACTAAAAAAAAGAAGTTAACAAAATAGGTCCATTCAAACAATCTTAATGAATTACTATTGTAACTGGCAGTAAAGGGTTAATAAATTACTGGTATTATTTATTCTTAATTCAGCACTGACTTCAAAAACGGAAATTTAAAATATAAAAATTTAGAAATTTAAAATATATAATTTAAAATAAAAGACCAAAATATTTATATTTTTTTTTTTACTTTTTAATTTGTTTTTTTATTTTTCTAGTTCTATGTTTAGAAAAAATTCTAACCCTTAATGAGACTAAAAACAAGATTAGAAAGAGTAAAATTATAAGCAGTAGTTTATTTTTAAAAAGATTTAATTTTTATTCTATTTCTCTGTGATCTGCATTAATGCCCATAACTAGCACAAAAACAAAACATTCAACAAGACTTTCCTTTACTATCCATTATTCCTATTCAATTTTTTCCAGCCTCTTCAGTTAGTTTATTTTTCCTGAATTATAAATTAAGGCAAGCCAGGTCATTATATTGATAAAGATATAAATATTAACAATAATTTTTTTGGAGGGGTTATTTGCACATCTATGTCTAAGGTCATTGCTCTTGTCACAGTTTTTGAAAAAGAATTAAATCATCAGCAAGATTGTCAAATGTAAGAATGAACAGGGTTACACTTCAATAAAACACAAAAATAAATTAATGTAACATATAACATTTACAGTGTAAAGAGCCTGATATTTACACAAAACACAAAAATAAAACTTAAACACTGAACACTAGTAAAATAAAATGCACAAAAAAAGTCTTGACAATACCATATAAATATGAGAACTCTATGTTCAGGTAAAAATGCCTTCACATAGAAGATTTTCAGTCAGTCAAACATATCTCATACTGACTTCATCAAAGACTTTCTATAAACTTGTTAGTAGTCTGCTGGATGTAAGTAAACAACTATTTTTTCTTCTTTGTCATTTTCTAAATCAGTAGCAATATTATTTCTTAGTTTATACCTCTTCCATAAGTTTATATATATTATACATTCTTCTGGTTGATGTTTAGTAGTACGTGGTTTATCACATACTCTGCACATTGGTCTTTCTTCTCAAGTTAAATATAAATTTGTTATTCGTGTGTGACCGATTCTGAGTTTGATCACACCCACTTGTTCTCGACGAGTCAATTTCCCATCGCTCTTCCATTTATATGAAGTAGTTTTAATTGCATTTAATTTTGTACTATGTCTTCTTCATTCATTACTCCACATGTTTCTGAGCATTAGTTAGATGGTTTTTAACATCCACTACACAAATAGAGATTACATCCATATTCTTAAAAATTCTTGCCATTCTGGCAGCTTCGTCTACATTTCCATTTCAGTACACATTGCTGTCCCATTCAGTATAATACCATATAGAATATACAGGATGTTTGTGATAAGGACATCCGCCATGTTGTTGTTCCGAATAGCAGTTAGTGTGCTTAAAGAATCGGAACATATAGCACTCTGCATGCAGTATACTATATGTATGTATTAATTATGATTCTGGACTATTATGCAAGCACTTTGGTGAATATTTTCACTCAGTCTATTGTCCTACTGATGTTTATCCAAGTCTGGATGATATCAATGATGGAGATGTTGACATCCCTTTGATAACTGTTTCTGATGTACAGTGTGCAATTTGTACTTTGAATGTCACAGCTGCAGTTGGTATTGATAGATAGATAAGTTTTCTGCAATCATTATCAAGGAAATTAGTGACCTGATTGCTCTAGTTCTGTGTTGAATACTTAACTGAAGTCTGAAAACAGGAGATTTTCCAAAAGTGTAGAAGCAGGAACTTGTTACTCCGGTTCATAAGTAGGAAATCTGAATGAGATTAGTAATTACTGATCTATTTCTGTTTTTGTGTGGTTTTAAAAGTTTTTGAGAAAATTATTCATGTTTATTTGGATAACTGTTTGTGTTGTCATTGTACCTGAACATATGATTTTTTCCACAATGGTCAAATTTTACTAACCTTATGGACATGATAAATTTTGTTATGCCTACTGTTTTAATAGAGATCAGATTGATACAATATATTTGACTTAAAGTGTTTGACATCATTCCCAAGAGTTTTTTGCTGAGTAAGCTTCATAGACTTAGAGTTCACAGAAGAATAAAATAGGATTCACTCCTGTCTCAGCAGTAGAATATTTAATATAAACAAGGTTGTCTGTGGCCCATAAAGAACCTTATGAATTTGAACATAAGCAAAACAGCAGTTACCTTTTATGCTCAAAAACACTTCTGCTTAAATTTTTATTACCTGATTGGGCATGATAAATGTGTCGATTCTATATTGGATGTGGGTGTTCATATTGATGAACGGTTTCTATTTACTGAACATATCAGTAGGAAGTTTCTAGGGTCAGAAAGAATCCTGGATAATCCAGTGTATTAGTAGAAACTTCCAGTTTGCTGAGTCAGTTATTCAGCTGTTTCAGACAAATGTTAGATTGGTGCTGTAATACTGTTAAAATATTTGAAATAGCAATTGGTACTATACTTCTGCTCAAAAGGAAGTTCAAAAGAGGTTTCTGCAGATATTAACTGGTAAAGGTTTACAATTGGATGAGAATTATGATAAATATTGCAGTCTCATGAAATCAACACCTTCTTCATGTGAGGTGCAGAAATGTTGATGCAGTATATATATATATAAATTATAGCATAATTATGTTGATGGTGATATTTTTACTTTAGGACTGAGAGTATACAAGGACTATAAATAAAGTAATGAGACTAGTTTTTTTTCAGCAGCCAAAGTGGCAACATTGTAAAATTACTAGTAAACATATAGTTATATAAACAGCTGATTTATATTAGGTTACAATATTTTTAGTCTATTGTTGCCACATGAGACATAAACAAACTTTTCATGAAACGAGTTTTTGTTGTGCTTTACTAAAATGAGGGATACAAATTATGAGCAAAGTTGTGCAATCAAGTTTTGGGTTAAACTCAGTGAGAATGCTATTGAAACTTTTTCAAAATTTGATAAGGGTGTATGGAGAAGATGCTTTGTCATGGTCCCATGTTTTTAGGTGTTTAAAGCATTTTCAGATGGCCAGGAATCAATTGCGCACAATCCATGCTCTGGAAGACCATTAACGCCAAAAAGTGATGACAATGTTGAGTGAATCAGAGACTTTATACAGTACGACCGGCAATTAATTGTCAGAATGATTGCAGAACAATTGAATTTGAACCATACTACAGTCCAATCAAATTTTGACAAACGAATTGACATGAAAAAAGTTTGTGCAAAATTGGTTTCAGAAAACCTCACTGTTGAACAGAAAACCAACAGGATTGAAGTGTGCTACGATCTTCTAGGGCGAATTGAAACTGATCCTGATTTTCTAAAAAATGTTACTACTGGTGATGAACCTTAGGTATTTGAGTATGACCCAGAAACAAAATGCCAGAACAAGGAGTGGGACACTTCAAATTCACCATGTTCCAAAAAAGCAAAATGAGCAAATCAAAACCATGCTAATTTGTTTCTTCAATACTAATGGCATTGTCCATTAGGAAATTTTGCCTACAGGACAGACTGTAAATCAATATGTTTATCAAGAAATTCTTGAAAGACAGTGGAAAAGAGTTGCCTGCGTGAGATCAGCCATCAAAGACAACTGGATGCTGTATCGTGATAATACACTTTGTTACACTGAACTCTCAATTACTGAGTTTTTGGCAAAGAAAAACATTCCTTTATTTCCTCAACCACCTTATTCACCTGACTTGAGTCGCTGCAACTTTTTCCTGTTTCCAACTTTAAAAAACACCTCAAAGGACACCATTTTGGAACAGTAGAAAGCATTAAAAAAAATGTAAATGTAAGGATATTCTGGTTTCTGAGTTCCAACACTGCTATGAAGAATGAGAAAACCGTTTGAAGCGTTGTGTGGCTTCCCAAGGGAACTATTTATTTCAAAGGTGATAAGAGTCCATGTATAACTGGATTGTAAATAAAATGTTTTTCTGAACCAGTCTCATTACTTTATTTACAGACCTCATATTATGGACTTATCAGAAGGTATAAAAAGTTGCAAATATTGATAAGGAAATATCACCACTGAATAGATGTATTGAAATGACTAATAACATATGTTAAAAAATTGACTTTTTTAACGAGAGAATGCCAAAATTTAAAAGTAGACTCATAAATAATAGCGTGATGAAAATGAGATGAAATATATATATATTATATATTTTCGAAACCTGAACAAGTGTATTTTTTGACAAAACGTTTTCATGTTTTACCTCGTTTTTCTTAAAACTTGAATGAGATGGAGGTCTCAGACCGCTTTTATTAAATTCCTTAGATCAAAAAGCATTAAAAACCGTCAAATTTACCAATTGATTAGTAGCCCAAGAACTTTAATGCGCTTTAATTTCACAGATGGAGTACAAAGCAGGGCTTAATGTTTTGCGAGCCGAAACTCGCTAACGAACAATTTTCTTATCTATGTTTATATGCACTTATTCTTATTTTTAGCTATAGAACATCTCCCGAGAGATTGGCTTGTAATTTGGAATCACTCTGTATACAAAGTGTACCATGAAGTTCTCGCAGAACTTTCATAATCTATTCTAATCTCGAAAATAATTGAAAAAGTTCACCTTAATAAATAATATATATCCTAAATGCTAAATATATATCCTAAAATGCTTCGTTTGCGAGTTACGGCTAGTGAAAGATTTTGCTCGGATTTCAGCTACCCCGGTAAAATGAGATGAGATCGTGCTGAAATTTTTAGGACGTTAATTTAGAAGCATAATAAGCGATTTTTTTTTTTTTTTACTTTTTGACCTGAAAAATCTAATAAAATAGGTACAAGAACCGAATCTGCCGAAGGTTTTGAGAAATCTGGGGGAAAACCAATAAATTGAACTAAAACACCCTGTTTCTTTTATGTTTGACGTACAATAAATTTGTTAAATGAGTAATAAACACATAAAACTTTTAAACAAAACTTATAAAGAATTTAATTCTAAACAAAGTTGTGTAAGATAAATTGAATAAAACAAAGAAAAGTTAGAAAATTTCGAATTTTATTTGGAAACGGTACACTAGACCTAAGTGCATTATACGAACAGTTTAGAACAAATGTTCAAAAATGAGCCCGCCATTTTCAACTCATTTCTTGGCACGCTTCTCTACGTACTTCTTTTGTTGCTCTTTTTATCTTCTGTAATGTCCTTAAGTTGCTCAGCCACGTCCATAATGCGATCAATTAATTCTTCACGAGAACGTATTTTTGTTACATTTACAATATTTTTCATCCATCCCCAATCGTAAAAATCTGAAGGTGTTAGAGATCAGGCGATCTTGGTGACCTTCGCGGCCGATCCATTTCTCGTAGAAATTATGATTTAAGTGAGAGATAACGGCACAAGTGGGGAGGCGCGCTATCGTGCTAGAAGTATACTTTGCGTCTCAGCGCTTAAGGAACATGTTCAAGTAGAATAGTTTCTTCTTAAAAAAGTGCAAGTAGAACTCAGAATTTAAGCGTCCAGATAAAATGAACGGTCCAAACAGCTGATTGTGAAGAAAGCCGCACTGTACAGCGACGCTAAATCAGTGTTTAAAATTGCCTTTCACCGCTTCATAAGGATTTACTTCAGTCCGTGTATGCTCATTGCGTAAGTTGTTGAGACCATCTCGAGTGAAATTTGCCTAGTTAGTAAACAAAACATACCTGTAGAGTTGTCGATTTGTATTCCAGCAGTTGCAGAACTCCAAGCGAAGCGGACCGACTCCTGGGTGTAGATATTGAACTGGCTGTGTATGATAAAGATAAAACTTTATTTGTTTAAATGTCCTCCAAACTAACAAATACGAAACTCCGATCCGCATAGAAAGATCGTGTACTGATACATGGAGTGCGCTGAACTGCATCGATAATAGTTTCATCAATAACAGTGTTGGACAGATCGTTCGTAGCTATATGAATGCTAGGTAGTGAACCTGTTTCCCGAAGATTGCGAAAAGTCACATTAATTGTTTTGAGATCTGGAATCCTGCGATTAGGAAAACGTACTTCATATTCTACTGCAGCAGCTGTAGCATTACCATTACACACACCCAAAATGAATGTCATATCAGCGTATCCCTTTGTTGTAAATAAGTACAGTATTACTTCAACGGCAAACCGATTACATTTTAAACTAAAACTAGAATTCACATAAAAACTTCGCTAACGACAGCAGAGTTCACAGTACTCGATACACTTCATGCACCTTACAGAATGAACTAAACGCTAATACAGCATCGAGCATTGTTGATCAGCTGTTGTTATTTTATTGGCAGCTTTGAAATAATAATTTTTCAAATAATTTACTGAATTTCAGTCATTAATAAAACATTATTCTCAAAGTAATTTTTGTTTTACAATTGTGTAATTTTCAGTTATTTTTAATTTTTTTAACAATAAATTCTGTTTTTACAAATTTTTACTACCATCACCAAAAAAGAATTTGGTTTTTGTTTACATTAAAAAAGTACTTTTCTGTAGTAATATAATGTTTCCAAATAGAATACGAATTTTTCTTTCTTTGTTTAATTCAACTTAATCTTAAACCAAATTAATTTTTTCTTACACCATTTCGTTCAGAATTAAACTTTTTCAAACTTTTTTAAAAATTCTTATTTGTTTATAACCAACTTAACAGAGTTATTGTACGTCAAAAAAAAAACAGGGTTTTTACCCCAATTTATTGGTTTTCACTCCAGATTTCTTAAAAACTACTGCGGATATGGTTCTTGGACCAACCTTATTAGATTTTTCAGATCAATAACCATAAGAAATCACTAATTCTGCTCTTAAATTAACATCCTAAAAATGTCAGTACGATCTCATTTTACCGGGTAGCTGAAATCCGAGCGAAATCTTTCACTAGCCGTAACTCGCAAACGAAGCATTTTAGAACATATCCTTATATAAACTTTTTCAATTATTTTCACTAATAAAATACGTTATGAAAGTTCTGGGAAAACTTCGTGATACATACTTTATACATAATGATTCCAAATTGCACGGCAATCTCTCAGGAGTTAATTCGATAGTAAAAAATAATAAAAAAAGTTCATAAAACATAGGTGAGAAATGGTTCGTTAGCGAGTTTCGGCTCGTGAAACATTAAGCCCTGCTTTTTTCTCCCTCTGTGTAATTAAACAGTACAATATATATATATATATATATATATATATATATATATATATATACTAGCATCCCTGTCGCGGTTTCACTGCGCTGCATGGTTACTTGCGCTTCCAGTCTTGCTCAATCTCTTTTTATTTTATGTTTTTTAGTCAAGTAACCGGAGGCAGGTGCAGCCAGTTGCATCGCACAGACAGTAACAGGGAGAGTAGTGACTGTGTTGGTTGAGCCACCGGGCCCGTTTGCTAAAGGTACCGTCGCACCTTTAAAAAATTGAAATTAAAAAATACGCGAAAATGGTTTTTAGATATTTAATTGAAGAGTATTTGCCAGATTTTTTTCGGTAAGCGGGTACCACTTTTTTCTTTTTTTTTTAATTATACATTCTGGAGGAGTTTGTAAAAAATACATCAAATGAAATTAGTTATTGAAAAAGGACGAAGCGGTCGAGAAAGGCTGGAAAACGTTTTTATTACACGTGAGTGGAAAACAGTTAGTAGCCATCATTGTTGTATAATAAAATATAACCTACGCTCGCTTCGCTCGCTAACCTCGTCTAATTAAAGTTACTTAAACGAGTTTATTGGGTTATAAGGTTACTTTAATAAAAAGTATTTTTCCGAGGTTAATTTGGTTATTAAAAAACAAACAAAAAAAAAATATTCGGTTATTTCTTTATTTTCTGAAGAAAAATAAGAGAAAAAAATGGTACCCGCTTACCAAAAAAAAAAAAATACTGTAATGAATATCTCGTTTAGTATAGTCGGAAAAGAGGAAAATTTGTAATCATTGTTCAATTTTTTTCTTTTCTTCCTTACTTTAATGGTCGAATTTCGAAAAATCTAGAAATTCATTTTTATATATTTACATGAAAATAACACACACGAAAAATCAAGTTTATATCTTCTATTGTTACCGATAAATTTAGAAAAAGTAAATAGCCGGGTTTCAAAAACAATTCTAAATCCATTTTAACCCTTTAACTCGGAATTTAACAAATTCAGAAATTCGATTTTAGATACCAACTTGAAGAATCACTTACCAAAAATCAAGTTGATATCTTCATTTTTTACTTACCGAGAAATTAAAACAATAATAAATTCTATTGTTCCTCTATTTTAACCCTTTAAACTCAGAATTTCAAAAAAATTCTTTCTTAGTGGACACTTACACCGTAAGAAGAACTTGTATACAAATTTGCATCAATTTATATTCAGTAGTTTTTGTTGGGCGTTGATGACTCAGTCAGTCGGTCAGGACAAGTTGCTTTATAGGTACAGATGTAATTTCTCTAAGTTATTAGTATTCGTGTATGAGTTCAATGTTTCTCTGAATAATTGTTCTATGTTTGATATTAGAGATAGTGTGTAGGGGTGATTAGGAGTCCTACAACTAGATTAATAAACAAAAAGTAAATAATAATAATATTATTATTGATTTTATTAATCGTACTATAGTTACAGAATAGTTTAAATTATTCATGGTTTCAATTTGAATTTTGATCCATACCAATCTGCTGGGATTTAACTGCATTCAATTCAAACCTCCCCATAGTACCACAGTGTTCTGGGAACACTAAACATATTATTCAAGACTTTTTTTTTATATATTAAATTAATAAAGTAAATTACTTAATTATCTGATCACATAATTATACATCACTAACTTCAATTAATCAACTGGATATCAGTTTAATGTAAAATATATGTACTTTTAAATACAGTTTTGTTTAATTATGCCTTTTTGAAAACTAGCTCTCATCTGAATTCGCTTGCAAAATTCTGCATTTCTCATCAAATAACTAGTGCATATTGTTTAATTTGCACTATCTAATTTCAAAAGATTAGATAGTCTTCAACGAAATTATAAAACAAAGATTATCTAAGTAATAAAATTTAAATACAAAAAAATAAATTTTATTGTATGAAAGGTTCTTTATCAAATTTAAAGAAAAAAAATTTTAGTCAATAACAGTAATGTAACAAATTGTATGAAATTATAACATTTATTCTGTTTAATTTTAACATAGAAAAATTAAAATGATAATCGAATAATTGTTTTAGTTGGCATTGATTATTACGTAACTACTGCGGTCATTTTCCGCTAAAATATATCAAATATATGTAGCGAACTACATACTCAGTATTTCTAACTTTCATGACCTAGAGAAACTACTGCATTAAAAATATAGCTTTACACTTTCAACTAAATGTAGCTTTCTTTCACCCTCCAATTTCCAAAATGCTACTTCTTAAGATATTCAGGTGTTGAAGAGCCATTGACTTGTAGGAGACAATTTTCTGTTTTCTCAAGGATTCATTTATTATAGTATATCCTTCAACATGCTCTTTATATACACACATTTTAATAACAAAGACAAAATGAGTAATATATACGTAAATAAGTATGAATGATCAAACAATAGATAGTGAAACCATAATTCTTATACGCTTATTCTTATACACAGTAAATTGTTATAGTAACGTTTACTAAACTATTTTAGTTTAATTAAGAGAATATTTAAATTTAATTTATTATATTTGTAAGTATAATTTATCCCATCAATTTATCCATACATATTTATCCAATAGTATAATTAATTTATTATTGATAATGAATAAATAATAATGTTACAACAATAATGATAAACTATTTGTTAATAAAACCATTACAATCGTAATTCATAATAATTTAACAATTCTACTGTTAAATTATACTCTGACAAATAGTTAAATGATTTGTTGCACTTTGAAAATGTTTTAAAAATTATTAATAATTGGAAATTGTTCTTTTAGAGTCATTTAATTATGCAACTCTTTTATCAGTAGAATTACTGATAGTTCTGCAAATAATTGCACTAATTTTAAAATGGTTAAGTTGCACCAGTGACTCCACTGTTGATGAAGCTACATAATTAGTTTAAAAAAGATCTCATGAAAGATTCCCTGCAATTTGAAACTTTGACATAATTTTTTTATATTTTTAAAGAGTATAATTATATTCCATCATGCTGATTATTAAATTTATTATATGTAAAACTTAGAATAAGAGAATTTATTAAAAGGATTAATTCATAGAATTCCAGTTAAACCATATACAAGAGACTTAAAACAATCACTTATAATACGAATAATACGTAGATGAAAGTAAAGAAAAAATAGGTAACAGTAGTTACCTATTTTTTTCAGGGATTTACCTATTTTATTCAAGGAGTTGACTAACTATGAATTTCTATTTTCAATTTTATTATTATTATAATAAAAGATGGGTTTAACTCACTCACTTTATGCCTGTAATAATAGAAATAATTTTAGAACATGCTGTGGAGTTCACCTCTCTCGGTCACCCCCCCTCAGTCCCTCTCTCTCTCTCACTTTCTCTCTCTCTATAAACTTTAATAAATACCTAAATTCTGTACATAAATATTTTGTATGTTAAAATATATATATATATGTTATTTAATTAACACAGGAGAAATGCTTGGAAGTCAAAATTGGGCAAAATTATTTATTTCAATAAATTGAAATGTGTAATTTATTTTGGTAGTAACATAAAATTGCACTACTGTGCAAGTTATGTTTAGACTACCTGAAAAAACCACCCTATTTTTGCATAACACTGCTCTCACCCAATCGATTGCGTTTCAAAGACTGAAAATTATTTGTAAAATATATTTACTACTTTAATATAGCAAGGAGCCAAGGAGGACCAAGGAGTGTTTTCTTCTATGAAGCTATTGTAACACTCAGATTTGTTACAGAAATAGAAAGAGGTGAAGATATCAGATTATTTTACAGCATGAAATTTTAATTAATTATAATTAAATTAATAGGAACTACTCAATGAGGTGGTTCATAAATAATTAAAAACTATCTGAAAATATTTCTAGTACTTACAGAGTAGATAGGCGTTTAGATTATTTTGTAAAATTGTAAATCTCATTTTGTCATGCTGATCTACGACATGATTTATGTTCTAAATATATGGAAATATATTCCAACAGAACTTTTTTGAGCTGTTATACACCTCCTTCATCAGCATTCTTGTAAATCAAGCTGTGTAAATGTGGAGCAATGGAACCATTTAATGGCATTTTCAAGTTATCAGTAGACATGTCCTCTAACTAGTTTTGAAATTTATTATA
Organism: Lycorma delicatula; assembly: GCF_047948215.1. Lineage (NCBI taxonomy): Eukaryota > Metazoa > Arthropoda > Insecta > Hemiptera > Fulgoridae > Lycorma > Lycorma delicatula. Next base: position 169,743,333 of record NC_134457.1, read on the forward strand.
GATATAAAAAATAGATCTTGAGCTAAATTTACTGCTTAAACAATTTTTTAACAAAATACTAACTATTACCGAGTATGTTAAATACATATATATATATATATATATTTTATTTTAATGAGGAAAATTAAATAAGAATTTAAAAATTAAGTATTTCATATATTTAACAATTACTATGAAAAATAGTTCATCTTATTCAAACTTTTTTTAATCCTACGATTCCTTAATATTATTGTTTTATTATTTGTGTTTGCTTTTGAGCTTGATTGACATTTTTCTATCTCCCATTCCACTGAACAAGATTGATCTCATTATTCAAACCATGAATGATAGACCAGCTGTCTCTGAAACTGTAACTGTTATTGCTTTCAAATCAATTTTTTGTACTGAATTGTTTTCCATTAATCATTTTAAAATCGCTTCCATTACATTAAATTGGATCGAACTGAGCATATACTGTATCATATTTTCCAAGAATGTATTAAGTTACCAGGCAAACAGCCTATTTATGGCAGATTAAATTGAAACCGTGCACCTGTTTTTGATTGGTACAATTAAAATTTTATGCATATTTTAATGTTATATTAAAACCAATAAGAAGGGGGAAATAGAGAAAGGTGAAATCTTTCCAGTATTCCTACATAATATTAAATGATCAAAATCAAATGATAGGTTGGAACTATGATATGAGTAGCAGGCAATGGATTTCATAATCACACAGCTTTTTTTCCACATAAAACAACAGAAAAATAAAATTAATATCATTGCATTACCTCTATTTACCTACAAAGGCATATAAAATTTATATAATTGTTTCTATTTAAATTACTTTTACAGATCATAACTGTTATACATAAACTTGCAGCTTTGTACTGCTGTTCATTGTGAACTACTCACTGCTCACCGCTTCTATTGTGGCTATATGCTAACAATGTATTTCATTAACAATATAGTATAATACTCAAAATATAATACATATATACTTGTTTTAAAGTGTAAAAAGCTTCCCCAACAAAAATTCAATTTTGATAGCTCTCCTTCACTGGAAAAATATACAATTATTATAAAATATTAAAAACACAACTGCCAGAAATATACATTACTTTTTAATATAGAATAATTATTAATATAGGATAATTAAAGAGTGTGCAGGTGACAATTTTGTATATAGTATAACGTTTTTTTTAAATTTATTTAAACATAATATATATATATATCCTATGACATTCCCGGTTACATAAGGATTCCATTGTGGGGTCATACATCTAAATACATGGTCATCAGCCATTGAGCTGCTATGTGGGACAAACATACACATACATACACCCTAAATACATTATACCTCTTTTCAAGAAGTTTTGTAAAAAGGAGATTCACTAGTCTTTGATATTTATAATTTTTTCCCAAACAATTCATCTGCATTTATCTTAAGAAAAAGATATTGTGATAAAAATTTCACTAGCTGTGTAAAAATATTTTTTTTAATGATTTGATATTGCAATTTAATTTAAATATAAATTGAGGATATCATTTTCTCAGCTCCAAAAATCAATTGACTGGATATAATTTATTTTCATGCTTATACTATGTCATATTTAAGAATAATAATTTTTAAAACTGTATTGATTGATTAAATGTTGTTCCTATTATTTATTTTTTTTTATAAATTTTGTTGAAGAAACTTTTATTTTTGCAAAATGAGTTACAATATGATGGTCTCTATCTCAATTTTTTATGTCATATATCATTTTTTGTAGCCTAAATTTCTCTTTTGTAAAACTAGAAAAGGAACAGATAAAGAAAAATGATATTTAAATCAAGATATCTAATACCTAGTCCAAATGATGTTTGGCTGGTCAGCATATTCTTTTATTCTATTCTAAATTATGAACAATCATTTCTTTGTAATTTTCTGTACATATAAGTCAATGTTAATATAAATGCAGATTTGACCTTGGGGAACAGATAAAAGTCACATGGTGCCAGGTCAGGAGAATAAAGTGACTAACACTAGGATATTATACTTAGCTAGAAACGTCTTGACAGACAATGTAATGTGAGCCGCGTTGTCCTGATTGAAAAACATTGGGGATCCAAAATAAGAAGTAATGTTCTTATGTAATTTCTTATGTAATTTGAGGTGGGAGATAGGGTAAAACAGGTACCAGAACTATAAATCCAGTCATTTTTAAGATATCTGATGTAAAACACAAAATTTGGTGTCGAAAAACAAGATTTTTTTTGATTTGTAGTACAATAGCTTAGCCAATAAAAGTAAATAAAAACTTTTAAAAGTCGGTTTTTTAATGAAGCAAAACAGACGAAAAATAGCAAGAAAGTCGTATCATTCTTTCTGTACCTAATAAAAATTCTTTTTAAAAACAAAAACCCAAATTACTGAAAACAATTTTAAAAAAAATACAAAATTTATAAAACAATATTTTATCTGTGTATATTCAATAATTTACACAGGTAAAACGAATAATTACATTAAAAACTGAATTGAAATGTATGTTGCGTTAGAAATATTTAAAAAAAAAAATGTATTGTACAGGTTGGCAATACTAACAGCAGGTCAAGAATGAAGTTGTGTATTTCGTTTGAATCTGTCGTCATAAATTACCATACAGTTAAAGGAAGTGTAGTGTTATATCGTAGTGTAAAAATACTGTTTCAATTTTCTAATGAGGAATATGCCAATATAATTTTTCTTTAGGGATTTTGTAACGGAAATTCTGAAGTTGCTCGATATGAATATCAGGAGAAATTTCCTGGAAGGCTGATTCTATATACAAAAAAAACTTTTCTTCAGTGTATCAGCATTTACGAACGAAAGACGAAAGGACCTTTTCCAACGTGTTCGTTTTCTGTTAAACACCACGTAAATCATCGTGGTAATGATGAACATCGTGTGATTCAGCGTAGCCTAGACACTAGTACAAGGCGAATTTCATGTCGCACAGTTTTGTCAAAAAAAAAAAAAATGTAGCACATCCTACAGAAAGAGCACCTTTACCTTTACCGCCTACATAAGGTTCAAAATTTTCAGCCAACAGATTTTCCTCCAACGATTACTTCTGTCATTGGCTTCTAGACAACGCTGATAAGGTAAATTCAGTTTTATTTACCGATGAAGCCACTTTTGCGATTAACGGAGCATTCAGTTTTAAAAATAATAATTTGTGGAGCGAAGATAATCCACATAGTACTATAGAAACTAGTTTCCAACATAAATTTCACATTAATGGTTTGATATAGCATTATTTATGACAAAATTCTGGGACCATTTGTTTTCAATGAAAACCTTACGAGAGATGCATACTTTCATTTCTTGAAAAATAATTTGCCGGATTTTTTGGGGGATGAAACTTTACAAACTAGACTGCAAATGATTTTCCAGCACGATGTTGTAACGCTCCATTTTTCTTTAGTAGCTAGAAATCACTTGAATGCTAATTTCTTAAACTGGATTGGATGTAGTGGACCAATCGATTGGCTACCACGATCACCTGACTTAACGCCACTAGATTATTTAATTTGGAACTATATGAAAATGATAGTATACTAACAAAAAGAAAAGAAGAAGAAATACTCTAACTCTTCTTCAAAAAGAAAAAAATAAGAGTTAACAAGAGTTATTCATTAAAATACGAAACGCTATGTAATTATACGAAACGATCCTGAGGTGGTACGGAAATATTTTACATTAGGGAGAGTGCTTTGTACATTGTAAGGAGAAAATTTCGAACAATTACTGTAACTGAGGTCTGTTACTCTGTTACCATTTATCATTTCATGTATTTTATTTTTATTTATTTATTTACTTTTTTTTTCTATGCTATATTAAGAATAATGTTTATTTGGTACAGAAAAATAATAATGATTTTCTGTTTATTTTTCGTCTGTTTTGCTTCAATAAAATACCTGATGTGGACACTACATGACTTCTTTGTACGCGTATTACATTACTTATACACATTTTTTTTTTTTTAATGAAAAGTACATAAAATTTTATTTCATTAATAACTTTAATATTATTCTTTTTTTTCTTCTTTTTTTCATTATTTTTTATTGTAATTTTTTTACAATCAGAGGTTAATAATTTTTAATAAATAAATTTAATTAAATTAAAAAAAAAAAAAGTTAAAAAAAAATGGAGATGAAGTCAGATTCGAACCGATGTGCCTTTCCCTTGTAAGATCCAAATATTTCATTAATTCAAATTTTATTTGGCTATAACTCTGGAACCAATGAAAATAAGTACCATTTATGATACATTGTTGAAAAGCTCTCAATGAGGGCTTATTACTGCAATTAAGAAAAAATCAAAAATCCAAATTTTTGGATTTTGAGCTTTTTTGGACACTTTTGGTCCAGTCGATTGCAATCAAAATGGGAGTTGCAGAACTAGATATTACAAATGTCCTAAATCCAAAATTTCAACATCCTACGGCTAATCGTTTTTGAGTTATACGATATACAAACATACGTACGTAGACGTCACGCCGAAACTAGTCAAAATGGATTCAGGGATGGTGAAAATGGATATTTCTATTGAAATCTGAAAACCGAAATTTTTCGCGATCACAATACTTCTTTTACTTTGTACGAGAAAGTAAAAGTCGGATTTTTAAAAGTTTTTATTTACTTTTTATCAGCTATATTTACATTAATTTCTCATAATTGAATTCTCTTCAAATTTTGATATTAAATCTTCCGCATTTATTAGTCGTTTAACAAAGCTACTGTTCTACAAAATTAAAAAAACTTTTTTCGACACCGAATTTTGTATTTTACATCGGATATCTTAAAACCTACTGGAGTTAAGTTCTCAAATTACATAAGAGATCACCAACTTTACTTCTTATTTTGGGTTTAGAGTAGGGCTTATTTTTTATTAGAAGTGCTGAAATCCGGGTGAAATCTTTCGCTAGCCGTAACTCGAAAACAAAACGTTTCCATACCTACGTTTGTATGAGCTTTTTTTCATTATTTTCACCAGTAGAATATGTCCTGAAAGTTTCTCCATTTCTTCATGGGACACTGTATATAAATATAATAATTAACCACTATATATATATAAAATATCAATTTCTTTTATGTTTGTTTTTTTTTAGATAGCTCATACACTGGAAGCAGCCAAGGGTCATCTAGTATTAACTTGGTTGTATCAGCAGATACATCACCCCCTCCACCACCACCTACTAGTGGTACTATTAGCGGTCCTCAGCCATACTTTGATCCATTGACACCTACAAATGTTACTGCACTGCTTGGGAAAACTGCTTACCTTTCCTGCATAGTTCGTAACTTGGGAAATAAAACAGTAAGTAAATACTATTCCATTCATTATTATGTATTTATATTAGACCTTTTTTTAATTTTTTTGTTATTATATAATTACTGTTAAACTAAGATATATACAATGTGATCTGCAACAGCTGTATATCTTTTAAAATAAAAGTATATGAGAAGTAAGAAGATAATGCAAATAGTTTCATTTATGATTAATAAACTAGTTTCAACATAACACTAATTAATTAGTGTTTATTAATTTAGTAATTAAGTCGGAATTAAACAAATTCAAATAATTATTTTATTTAAAGTATATTTTATCGAAATTAAACTATTACATGTTAATAATATTTAAACAGTTATATTTTAATTCTAATTTTATTTTCTAATATGAAATAAAAAACGAAAATATATGAATAAATCATGTTATTGATATAGTAACTAATAAAGCGTTATAATGAAAGAGCGCTATTTCATTATAACTTAAATCTAATACATAATTAAATAATTCCATTTTCAATCTAATACCATTTTAAATTTAATAGATAATCCATTCTATTTTAAAGCTAATACATAATTAAGTTGGAATTAAGCAAATACATATATTTATTTGTTTTAAAACATCTCCTATCGAAATTAAACTAGAATAAGTATAATTATTTAAACAGTTCCATTCTAACTCTAACAATATTAATTTTATTTTCTAATATGTAATTACTAATTAATCTGGAATTAAACAGACATAATAATTATTATGGAAATTCTATAAGTACTTCAGTAATTATCCCTAAAATTATTTAATGAGTATAATTTTTTAAAATTATTACTATTACTAACTAAAGCGTATAATTATTTAAATTACGTATTATTTCACTCGCCTGAATGAAGTATTGTAAAGAAATAATTGATAGAATCCTGGATGACGTAAATACCGTGCAGTAGCAGTATAACAAGATCAGGACGTGGAATGAATACATGAAAATTTGTCGGGTATTTATACAAAACCGTTAATCATTGATAATGACGCAAATATATTATCATTTGATAACTTTGAAAGTACTAAATAAGGTTATTACAATGTCAGCAAGCACGTGCATTGTGCATATTTCCCTAAAATTATCCGATCACGTGGTATGACCTATTTCCTCTATGGAATTTTTTTTAAGATGTCAACATTTTTAACCTTTGACCTTGCCCCAGAATCGGCATAACTATACTACTTATAAATATGCATTTTTTATGAATATTTTATACGATATAAATAAAATATGTTATTTAAATAATATACGGTGTACTCTGTATCAAGTTCTGGTGAACTATCTTAATTAATTAAAAATAATTTGTTGTAAAATATAGATATCAATTGTAAATTTATATTATGCTGTGTATAAATAAATAGTGTATTAAATTGTATTTTATCATTTTTTAGAAAAACTCTCATACGGGTAAGTAATCAGTACATCTCAACCGCCAATGAATTAGATGTGATTGTTTTATAAACATTTTAATAAGAATGCAACTGTTGCACATAATACGAGTATATGTCTTCTGTCTGTAGAAAATCAGTGGCTACAACTCACATCTTCATGTTTGGCTTGTGTTCTTGGTTCCATGTCATCGTGTAATATAATATCGGTTACGCGTATTACAAAAATATAGTACAATTAAGTCACTAACATAACACTTGTAATCATTAATTACAGATAGCATATTTCAGGATGATTACGTGATATAAAAAAAAAAGTCAAATAAGTTGGCCGTTTCAATTATTTTTTTATCGTTAAACATTAAAAGTATTTATAAATGAAGACTAAATATGGAAATATGTACATGATATATTCATGTTATATTCATATAACATGAATATGGAACATGTGACGACAGGTTAGTAATTTAAATATGTAAACAAAGATAATGATGCTGCTTGCTGTTTCATGGAAAAAATGTCATATAAACAAATTTAAGCAAGACTACAAAATTAAAAATAGCAAAAGTAGACTATGCCTAAACTCCAAATCTTTTTCTGACAGGAAGATATAATGACAATATTCTAAACAAATCTTACAAGATAAGGACAGACCTGATCTTTAATACTAGTTAGAAGAAGAAGATTTATAATAAAACAATTACGACTGGGAAAATCTATAATCATCGATAATAAATAAAATTTTCATACTTAGATTCTAATACAACAAACATGTTTGATATGTTCATAATCATTTAAATACTATCTCTGTTGAATAATTTTAACTTAACATCACTTATTACATTATGAAAATTAATTAGCATTACTCCTAATTTTAATTTAAATAATTACATATTAAATAACAGACACTCTATTTTGAATAGAACAATTTAGATCAATTAATTCTCTTTTGTATTTATACTCTTACTCTTTACTCTTTGTATTTATTTTTTTATCAATATTTTTATCTTACGGGGAAAACTGTAGTATCCTGCAATCTTTAACCTCCATAGTCTATGAAAACCAATTTACCAAATACACTTTCAGTTTTGAACAAACTAATAAAAACGGTCGATTCAATTTGTTCTTTATTTGTATGTATGTATGTAATAAAGATATTTCAAACATAATAGATATTTCATACATAATAGAATCACCATATGATAAATATATTTTTATCACTACTATTTAGCCCATAAATACATTACTTATATTTACTTCCTTGTCCGTAGTAAAGAAAGTATTGTGATGGCAAAAAATTTTGGTTTTCTGATTTCAACGGAAATATTCATTTTGACAATCCCTGAATCCATTTTGGCTAGTTTCGGCGTGACGTCTGTATGTATGTATGTATCTCGAATAACTCAAAAACGATTAGCCGTAGGATGCTGAAATTTTGGATTTAGGACTGTTGTAACATAAAGTTATGCACCTCCCCGTTTGATTGCAATCGACTGAACCAAAAGTGACCAAAAAAGCCCAAAATCCAAAAAATTTGGATTTTGGACTTTTTTTTAACTGCAGTAATAAGCTCTCATTAAGAGCTTTTCAACGATATATCATAAGTGGTACTTATTTTCATTGGTTCCAGAGTTATAGCCAAATAAAACTTTAATTAGTGAAAATTTGGATTTTACAAGGGGAAGACACATCGGTTCAAATCCATCTCCTTTTTTTTATTTAAATATATTGATTTATTAATAATTATTAACCTGCGACTGTAAAAAAGTTTTACAATAAATAATTATTCAATAATAACAATAACAAATAAAAAATAAAAATATAAAAAATATCAGACATTATTAATGAAATAAAATTTTATGTACTTTTCATTTTAAAAAAAAATGTGGATATGTAAATTAATAGGCATACAAAAAAGTTATGTGGTGTCCACATCGTCTTTTTTTTATGATAAAATGCAGTAATAAATTCTGAATAATTTTTCAAAAAAAAAAGGCAATTGGAAAGTTAATTGTCTTAATTTGTTTTCAAAATTTTATTTAATCAAGCAATCGTGTTTTTATTATATAGAACTGGACTGCTATAATTAGTTATTATTCATTAAATATCAATAGAAAACAGGGAAACTTAAAACACCAAAGCTATTTTGATTCTGGTGATTGTACCCTTCAAGTTTCTAGGCAGCCTCTGAGATGACTTAAGTATTGCGGAACAATATTGTTGAATTTAATTAATTAAACTGAGATACAATTTATTTATTATATTATACATTTTTATGTTACATAAGCCATTATCAATAAGATCATTTAAAATTCTGTATTGATTAATTTGAAAAACTAATATTACAAAAATTATAATTAAATATTAATTTGTTATCTGTAAATAATAGTGTTCATTATTTGTAATCTATATATATATATAAAAATGTTAAGTTCGTTTGTGTACGCTTCAAAAACTCAAAATGTTCTGCACCGATTGAGCTCAAATTTTAGCACGATATATAACCCGCATCAAAGATTGTTTTCATCTATTTTTAATAAATCTATCTATCTATTTTTAATTTGAACATTTTTAATTTGGAAATGTAAACAAAGGAAAACCAATCAGATCAATGCAAGATGGCCGCTGTCAAACACAACGACCAATCACAAAGAGCCCGTATGGCCGTTGCCAATGTAAACAAAATCACAACTGATTAAGTAACAAATTTCTTTGAATTATATTTAACAGCTAAAACATCTGTATTTTATTAAAAAAAAAAACAAAAAATAAACACCAAAACAAAAAAAAAGCCACCAAGAAGGATGACTTACAGTAAATAAATTAGAACACCCAACTTTGTTATAGCCCAGATAGACTTAAGACTATGCAAACAAAAAAATCGAAATAACCAAATACACAGAAAATAATATCCCTACATAATGACCAAAAAATCCTTTGTTAGGTCAAATATTCACTTTTGTCTGAATTTACAGAAGGCATTTACAACGAAGCATTGATAAATATTGAAGACAAGTGCTTAGCTAATGCAAATAAAGTTCTTAGTCAATTAGGAATGCCAGCACCCACCCGAGCTGCGATTCCTTCATTTGATGTGGGTTTACGCCGTGAACAGAGTTACAACATTGGTGATCTTCAGTCATATGTCCAATCAAACATTCCCAAATTAACGCGTGAACAGAAAGACATTTATGATCGCATAATGCAAATGATAAATGACGGAGTTGGGGGGACCTTCTTCTTGGATGCACAGGAGGGACTGGGAAAACATTCCTCATTAGATTGATTCTAGCAACGGTTCGATCAAAAAATGACATAGCTCTTGATTCGTCGGGGAATAGCTGTGACATTGTTACCAGGTGGAAGGACTGCTCTGAAATTGCCATTAAACATGCAAATCATCGAGACTCCCACGTACAATATTTTCAAATGCCACCACACATATTAAAAATGAAAATAGGTGTGCCAATTATCCTGTTGCGGAATATTAATCAGCCAAAACTCTGCAACGGCACGCGACTTGCAGTTAAGAAATTGATGAATAACGTATAACGGAAATTTCGTATAACGAAATTGTTAAATAACGATTTTAACGGGGGCCTTTCAAGGTCAGTCTTTAGAATTGTGTGGTTTAGATTTAGATGCGGATTGCTTCTCACATGGACAACTGTATGTGCGTGTTCCCGAGTTGGCAAACCAGATAGCCTTTATATCTACGCAGACAGTGGAAAAACATAAAATATTGTATATCCACAAGTATTGCAAAATTAAACTTCTATGAAACGTATGCTTTGTTTTGTTTCTCATTTCTCATCCATGCAACCACAATGTGCCACAGCGAAGCGTGGCGGGTACAGCTAGTATGTAATAAATGATGATGTTTAACCCTCTTTAATGTTTCTTTGGCTAAACATATCAAATTTTTTCATTAATGTAATATTAAATGTGAACTCTGTTCAGAAATTTTATGTTTAGAATTCCTTTTACTCTGTAACGCTGAGCTGACATTATATTCAAACTTCTAACAGCCGTGCGTTCCATATTTAAAATTGGATATGCGTATTTATAATACACTCTAGTCATTGTTATATGTGCTTCTTTTGTTTGTTAATACAGCAATGAATATACTACAAAATATATTGTACATACTGCAGGTTCTAAATACCTTATGTGGCATTTGTTGTTCTTGTGTATTATCTCTGACTTAGTTTCAACCCTACTCTGTTCTGTAGTGGTAGTAATTCACTTAAATCTAACAGAATAAAACCCAGTATTCTCTCAACTTTCCTTTTCCCCTACTGTTCCATTTCCCCTATTACTACCGTTCTGTGTATTCAAGAATTGTATTCAAAGCTTTGCTTTCCCCCTTAATAATAGTTAATTTAGGATTGTATTACGATGGCTTTTGTTATTAATCATGTATTGTACTTCATTCCCTACTTTTTGCATTATTAACTTCCTTTATCAAAATTAACAATGCAGTTATATAACACATAGTAAAAAGAAGATATCTAAAAAAAATTATGCAATAAGAGATTTTTGACATTTTTTTTTAATATACAGTAAGAATTGTATTTATTATTTTTGAAAGACTGAAGATAGGAAAAATAATTCTGAATAGAATGAAAATAATTGTTTTTATTAATAATTTGTTCACCTAATTGATTATTAAATCAATTAATGATTAATATAAATTACTCCATAATATAATCATAGATAATTGTGATTTAATTACTTTATTAATTTACTTTGCGAGTTAATTTATTTCACTCAATCAACAGTGAATAATTTTAATTATTTAATCACCTTAGAAATTTAATTTTTGGTTTTATCATTTCAGTCACAGAATAAAATAGTAATTTTATCTACTACCTATACAAATTCATTGTTATTATTAACTGTAATTATATTTATTTATTATTTTTTTTGTTAACCTCCAGGACCACCGTTAGGTATAATTCAGAGGATGAGATGAATGATTTGTAGCGTGTGTGATTCAAATGCGCGTGTGATACTGGGATTCGAACCCAGTATCTCCAGATGAAAGGCTGTGGCACTTGCGCTATGGAGGCCGGCAGCTGTAATTATGTTTATATAAAATTTATGAAGAATTTGGCAGATACTCATATAAAATCTATCATTAATTTATAAACAAAATGTAACACATCTAGTATTTAAATATTTAATTATTTTTAAAAATCCAACAAGAAGAAGAGTTTTAAATTATGAAATTAGTTTATTAGCACATGAAACTGGTTGTAATAATTTTTTATGAACAATATCAAATACTTCAATAAATAAAACAGAAAAACAAAAAAAAATTAAATCTAAGAACCAATTTAATTACAAATACATTATGCACAGGACTAGTAATCATAAAAAAAACTGCATAATTATTATATATTTTACAGATAAAAATTTTATAAATATAAACATGAAAATATACATGTTACGTACACTAATGAATGAGAAAAAAATATATACAAATTTCACCTAAATACAAAATAATTGATGATAAAAAAATGATTTTGGATCATTTTGAACCAATAGAAACCTTACCTTAATATAGATTGTATTTTTGAGGGGTAATGACTATTTTTTCTCTATACATACAAAACAGAATGTCCATCAAATTTTAAACAACTTTTCTCTATAAAACATTTTTTTCGACTCTAAGAGGATACATTCCAACATACTACTCCATCATGGTTCCTCCAATCCCCTACATACCTCTTATTTAGTTCTTGTTTATTGCATTTATTTATCCCACAGCATCAAAGTGTCTTCACTCTTTTATATAATCCTCTCATCACTTCCACTCTATTACAGACATTACCATTTATTAATGGCATGTTAATAATATTGTCTCTCTTGGCTATGTTTCAACTTATTTTTCATGTCACATGCTATGATAATTAGCCATCAACAAATGCCAATATGCTATGAAAATTCACCTACCATTGTTTAAAATTGGTGATCTACAAAAACTAATGTTCCCTGTTTTTATTATTGAATGTAGCTTTAAATTTTGTAATTTATTCTTACTTTACATAATTAAGTTTACAGGAAAATAATCCCTGAGATAATTTACAAGAATTGTAAAACTATCAGGTTTTACCAACTTATTAAGATCTATATTTTTATTAACATGTTGCACTATAAATTCGGAAGAATTCAAAAGTATAAATACATTCTTTAATCCTCTACATTTTTCTTATATCATTTTATTGATATTTTTGTGAAATAAATACTAAAAAATATTTCTGTGTTATAAATACTTTTGCAAACTAGAATTTAATATCCATTCACATTAGCCTATGAAAGAGATGCTTAGGAGGTTTGTAAGTACAGCCCCTCAACCAGTAATCTGTACAAATAATAATTAATGTTTTCAAATTTGCTCTTTTATCTGATAATTCCTCTTTTTGCTGTTCTGTTTTTTCTGTTTAGACTCCAGTAATTATCGTATTCAGATAATACTTCAGAGGACGAATAATGAAGATGATATGTATGAGTATAAATGAAGTGTAGTCTTGTACAGTTTCAGTTCAACCATTCCTGAGATGTGTGGTTAATTGAAACCCAAAAATGCAAAATACTTAGAAATATTAATGTACATTTAAATAGAGGCAGAGTGATCGCAAAATATTAAATAAATATTTTTAAATACATGTTGTTAACAAAAGTGCTTTCTGTTCAATAAGTTTATGTTAATCTGCAGAATAATACTTACATTTACTTATAAGAAAATTAATTTTATTTCCCTTCAGAATCTCTTTTCATTCTGATAGTATGGGAATTCATTAACCTGAGTCTAATACCACCATGATGGGTGCTGTGGTTTTCTAATTATAAACATTGGCTTCATACATTTACACAGCACACATTAAATACATCAATTTCATATTTTTCAACCATAATATATTTATACTAGATCATGAACACCTTTGGTGGTTGGGTTCCAATTAACCACACACCTCAGGAGTGGTCGACCTGAGACTGTACAAAACTACACTTCATTCACATTCATACATATCATCCTTATTCATCCTCTGAAGTAATGCCATATGGTGGTTCTGGAGGCTAAACAGAAAAAATAAAATATATTTATGTTAAGTGTATACTTTCTTTCTCTTTCGTGTTTAGCCTCCAGTAATTACCATTCAGATATGAATCCTTCAAAGGATGAATGAGGATGATAGTATGAGTGTAAATGAAGTGTAGTCTTTTACAGTCTCAGTTCAACCATTCCTGAGATGTGTGGTTAATTGAAACCCAACCACCAAAGAACACCAGTATCCACGATCTAGTATTCAAATCCGTGTAAAAATAACTGACTTTACTAGAACTTGAATGCTGGAACTCTCAACTTCCAAATCAGCTGATTTGGGAAGACGCATTAACCACTTGACCAACCCGATGGGTTAAATGTATACTTAAAAACCATAAATCCTACTAAAGATTTTCATGAAAGGTAACCAACAATATAATACTTTTCTTCCAAAATCAGATCGTCTACATAGTATTCTTCATTGAGTCAATCCTTACACAGAGATACAGACTATTATAAGATTTAGAGAGGAAATAATCCAAATGCTGTAATGGGCAGATTGGGGAGAGACAAAATGAAATGTAAAAATGTCTTCTAGTAATACAAATAATAGCGGTATATGACATGAAAGAAACCAGTGTAGTGTGAAAATCAGATTAAAATTGCAGTAAAATATTTCAACAAAAAAATACAAATAAAAATTAATTGAAGCCAAAAGAATGTTAAAAGAATTTGAGTGATTATTGTGAGAATATTTAATATTAATTTGTAGGATTAAATCAATCATTCGAATATTTTTTCTGATTATATCAGGAAATAATTCTTCACATTTTGAAGAATTTATCAATTACTTAATTAGCTAATAAAAGAAAAATAGTAGTTAATAAACCTAGAAAATATAAATCAAAAGACTTATGATCAAAAAATTATAGATGAAACACACAACTAGGATGAAACAAAAATACCATAAAACACATGTTGCAAATATGTATTCAACTACACAAAAAAAATTAATTTATTCACTTAGTCAAATAAAATAAATACAAGCAAATATGTATTAGTAAAACCATCTGTCATTCAAAAAGGTTTTCAGAATACTCTCACAATTATAAAAAAAGTTGTTCAATATAATTAAATATATAAATAAGATTTGCCAAAATGTTACAAGTATTGATGATAATTAACAAATATTATAAATTAATAACAATAAAGAAAAATAAATACTGGGGAAAAATCATGTATATAGGATCAAGAAAACAGCCTTACAAATTCAAAGATCATAAAAAATTGAATTTTAAATAAATATATAATGGTAAAGCACACATCCAAAAACACAGTATATCTTTTCCCATCTTCATCTTTGGCCACCATTCAACCAAAAAACATAATCACATACTCTAATGTTATGAATAAATTAGTATCAATTTTACTTCACATGCATCAGTGTTAAAATGTGTTTTAAACAGTCAATTTGACCTATACTGTGATTTCAGGACAGGGTTAGACTTTTTTTACTGATCAGATTTTTATTCTCATAGTTGTAAAAACAGTATTAGTTATTTGAATACTTGTGGAAACATTGAATTCAAGTATCAAGTGAAAAATTATATTTCACTTTTAATATAAATTCAAAATATTTAAATACATCAAAGATTTAAGCAGCAATTGTTCCACCTCTCTTGATCTGCCACTGACAACACATTTAATTAAATTCTGTCACTTCTTAATGATGAACTAATGACCAGGTAACAAAAAAGCCATTCCATCAAGTTTTACAAAATAAAATAAAATATTAAAAGAAGCAATTTAGTATTAAAAAAAGAAAATTAAATAAAGTAAAATTCATTAATTCATATCATCTTTGTTACAGGTATCATGGGTAAGGCACAGAGATATTCATATATTAACGGTAGGAAGTTACACATATACATCCGATCAAAGATTTATGGCTGTTAATAATCGCATTAATGATAACTGGATACTTCAAATCAAATGGGCACAGAAAAGAGATTCTGGCATTTATGAATGTCAAATCAGTACACAACCTGTACGAAGTCTTTTCATTAATCTAAATGTTGTCGGTATGTTAATTCATGAAATGTTTTTATTTTTCATTTTTTCTTTAAGAGTATATAAACTCTTGAAAATAAAATTCAAATCTTAAATTTGAAAAAGGTAAATAGATTATATTCAATAGTTATAGACAACTACAGTAACAATAGTCTCTGATTTTAAAAATAGTAGTGAAGCAGCAATGGTAGTATGTAGAAAAAAAAAACAGAAACAATTTAAAGCAAACCAATGTTCTACCACATAAATTAAAATACCACATACATCCAATGACTTTTGTTATATCAATGAAGTACTGCAGGGTGTTTATTAAAAAAATGAAACTTAAAAAATAACAACAATCACTCCAATATATAAAATCTAAATAATTTAGCTTATGCCATTATGAAATATAATCAAATATCACTTAATACAAAACAAAACCAAAGAAATGAAGTCATTAGACGGCTAAAGGTAAGATCTATTTTGAATCAAATAATAAAACCATTCAAAATGATTAAATATTAAAAAAGTCAGTTTCAAATTAATAAAATTGTACTTCTAAACCTAGACCTAAACCTTTAGATCTATTTCAGCTCCCCTTTCAGTGAGATATCTGGTAGCATGTTGCCAGCAGTGACTGCCTTATAAAGAGTGAGAAACCTTTTAATTATGTAATTGAATTTCAATCTTTGTTGTGTTTGGTTGTTTAGTATATTGTATATCACAGTCTGCACTAAGTTCTAGAGAATATATTGAATTAGAGCCTTAGTGCAGATCACTGAATAGAATTTTAAGTTGTTTGTTTGTTTGTAATTATACCAAAAGACCAACAGGAATTAGCAGTATTGTAAATGATTAGATTAAATTTATTTACTGAATATAGGTTATAAATATTTAAAATTGTTACACATAACAAACACATGTATTGAAATTAAAAGATTGTCACAGAATGGAGAAGAATAAATGAAACCAGTCAAATGACTTACAAAAAATAAAAGTATTTTAATAAACCAATAATTTTTCATAATTTACTTCTAATAAGTAACAAGTACTTGTATGTTATAATTTTAGGTAATAGTTTATAAAGAGAATTGAGTACAAACTGACTTTCTTATAATAATTTTAAAAGTTACGATAATGCTGTAATAATGTTTTCCATTCTGAGTGTTGAGTAGAAACATTCAGAGTTATAAGAAAAGAAAGTACTGAATAATTTGTATAGCTACTGATTAAAGAAAGTGCCATTTCATTGGCTATAATGGAAAACAGCAGATATAAGTAGAAAGTACTCTGCTGGCAATATTAAATGACCCTGCTTTTCCTTTATATTTTAATGTTTCAAGGTCCAAAACACTATCTTTTGGTTCCAAAAAAAATTAAAACCTTTAAAAAAAGTCTGCATATAAATATATTTCTGGTAAATTTGCTTAGGAAAAAATTAACATGAATTTAGAAAAAAAGCCCATAAATAATCATTTCTCAAAAGTGATCCTTAGCAATTGGGTGAAGATGTATTAACTCTTTCTATCATTTAATTTTACTGAGGCAAATAAATTTTAGTTCGGAAGAAGGTATGTATATAAAATTATTTTATTCAGAAAAGATTTCTCTGTTATTTTTCTGGGTAAAAGCTTTGGGTCAATATTTTATATTTAAAATATATTTCATTTCCACTTTTTTCCATTAGCCTACCAATTGATTTTACATAAAATTTACTTTATTATGATATACACTTGTGTGTTGGTGGTCATTTTTACATCTTTAGAAGAGTTTAACCTACATTAATTAAATTTTATCTCTTATTCATAGTATGTATATTAAGGAAACAGATTCTACTACATTAAAAAAAAAAAATTGTTCAACTTCATAGGGATTTGATATTTAGATAGGAGTTAGACTTTAATATTTTACTTGTGGATAATTTTTTTAATTTATTAAAAAATATTAACATTGAAATGTATTTTTTAAGAAGCACTCTCCCATAAAAGTTGAAAAAGTCAAATAAATATATTTTAAATTCTATTATTATATTAAAATATATTTAAATTATAATATATAATTCAGTATATTTAAATTCTATAAATATATTTTAAGTCTTTTTTTATCATTCTACCAACATAGTTTTCTTATTTTTTTCTAAATGGAGCATTTCAAGGCAGGAAAAGTTTTCAGCTCTTACAAGGAAGGATATAACACAACTGTAGGAGTTTCAAAATTATTTTTTATGTTTTGCTATTTCATTCTATTAACCTGAAAATTTTACTATGATTTCCTAATTTATGTATATATATATATATATATATATATATATATATATGTATGTACAGTTACAATGAGGTGGGAGGCCCATCTGGAATCTCACATTTATAAATTTATAGGAATTGGTTTTAAGTTCAAACTAACTTGAATGATTTCTTGTTTTCTTTACAATAAATTCAATAATTTTGAATGTTTCTTTTATACTTGAAACTTTTGTTATAGGTAATCTGTATCTCTAATCACTTCATGCTGAGGAATATTTTTTCACATGCACTTTCCTCTAGCTATTGAATCAGTCATTATCATTTGTGCTTTTTTATTACCGCTTTGTGCTTTTGGAAAGAAAGAAAACACTATATTTATCCACCCCATTACTCTATTTATCTTGCTCCCATTAATGATGAACAACTCCATTTCAGTTTGACAGTCTAAAATCTGGATGATTATCCACGCATAAAAAAAAAAGTATTCTTTTTAATATACTTATACATAATGATTGGGCCACTAATAGCAGTGTAAGTAATAATCCAGTGAATACTAAAAATATTCCTCTTAATAAATTTGAAAGGGCTTATCAAAGAAAAATTTCCAGTATTTTAAAAGTGCAACATTTATTCCATAATTTTAAAAGTGTTATCAAGTTTCATTATACTGTTAAACAAATAATTATTGATAATTATATTTTTAGCTGGTATTATCTGTTCTCTTCAAAAATTAACCACAAATAAAATTTCTCCACAAAGATAAGTAAAAATATCTTGAAATATGATATTGTATATTGTATTGATATTGTATTATTGTATACTGATATGATATTCTATGCTTTCCACAAAAAGTTACAGGTTATTGGACTCATCAATAAAATTATTAAAAATAAATTTTAATGATATTACTTGTCCATTGTAGAAATCACTGCCAATTGCGTATAAAGTATCACACAACAATTAATGATTTAAAAACCATAGTAATTCAGTACAAACAGAATATGGTGAAAATTAAAGTATGTACTATCTAAACATAGTAGTTCAAATTCTGTTATAGAGATTATATTTAATTATTAAAAGCAGTTTAAACATTAAAAATATTTAAAATAAATTTATTGTGAGTACTTAACAACAACTGAGAATCATGAATGACAACTAACAAAGACTTATGCCACAAAGTGGCTATTTATGTGTAAAACTCATTTAGATTTGCTAAAGGAAAGTTTGATTTAATAAATCAATATATACTTTTAATTTAGTTGTTTTTCTTTTAGACTATGTAATTCATTATTTGTTTTTTGTTTTTTTTCAGTTCCTCGTGCTGTTATATTAGGTGGTCCTGATCTCCATATAGACCATGGAAGTACAATTAATTTAACATGTATTGTATTATACAGTCCTCAACCACCTGCTTTCATATTCTGGTATCATGAAGATGAGGTATTTGATAACTATAAATTTCTAAATTACAGCTAATACCATAAAATACTGAGAAAATGTAAAAATTAATCTGTTGTGTGAAAACCAGTTGTTACATTAAACTTTCTTTCATTTTATTTTTTGCTTGTTCATTAGTAGCTAAGGTTTGCCTGGCTAAAAGATGGAGAAAACTGCTGGATGTTAAGTTGCAGCAGTCAGAGCAAAACAAACAATTAATTAATTCAGTACTAGAGTAGTATTGCTGTATGGAAATATAACATTTATCATGAGCAATTACAAAATAATAATTACTAAATTTATTGTAAATTTGCATACACCTTGATATATTATATATTAACATATATTAATACAAAGGTAAATCTGATATAAACAGGATATTTTTTTAAATTTATTTATTGAAAAATAAAAGGCAAATATAATTTATTTTTCTACATAGTTTCCCTGCCTTAGAAATACATTTTTCCCAGCAAGAAAGAAGGTTTTTATTGTAACATCGTAGAATGAACCTGGTTGTGTCAGCAATCAATTGCGTACAAATCCCTCCATGTCCTCATCATCATCAAATCATTGCCCTCCTAGAGCTTCTTTAACAGGCCCAAACAAATGAAAATCGCAGGGCGATAAGTCCGGGCTATGGGGAAGAGGATTAAGTGGAGTCCAGTGCATTTCTTCTAGTTTTGAGACCGTTAGAGCTGCAGTATGGGGCCTGGCATTCTTGTGGAGAAGGATGGTCTCTCGAATCGATGGTCTTCTCTTTTTTGGCATATGCAGCCCTCACCTTGTTCAACAGCTCGCAATAGTAAGCAGTACTGATTGTGAGTCGCTAATGCAAAAAATCAATGAGTAAAATGCCTCGCCGGTCGAAAAAAACAGTTGAAAGAACCTTGCTAGCTGACAGTAGAGTCTTAGCTTTCACTGGGGTTGCCCTCCCTTTCCTCCGCCACTCCATACAGGCTTGTTTCGACTGGGGAGTGTAGTGATGGACCCATGTTTCATCGCAGGTGATGATCCGACTCAAATGCATCACCTTCTTTCGCAAAACCTTGCTGTAAGCCTCTGACAGACCTCCAAACGTCTCAACTTCTGATCTGCAGTCAAAAGGCGAGGGATCCATCTGCCACACACTTTACGGAATTGTAGGTCGTTTGTGATGATTGCTTGACAGCTCCCATAACTTATTCCGACCTGTTCTACAATTTCGGATACTCTCACCCGTCAATCGTCTTCAAGAATGTCTCGAACCGCGCGAGCGAATGTTTTCGTCTGTAATGTTGGTCCGAGAACGACGATCGCGTTTCTGATTTTCCACTCATTCTCGTCCTTCCTTGAACTCTTTAACACACGAGTCCTTGACAATGTTTGGTCCCCGAACTGTGCAGTCAATCTCCGGAAAATTTCCGTCGCTTGAACTCCTTCACGAGCAAGAAATTTTATAATTATGCGTTGCGTAGTAGAACGCTGCACCTGTTGCTCCGACATTGTGAGCGTTACTGACGAATTGGTTGGGAGTATGGAAAGGTTGCCTTTCCCCACACCAAATGACCCCACCCAAGCATACTAGAAGCGCGGGCCCCAGTCCTACCAACCGTAAACGCTCAGGAACATAAATCCCGTTTATATTTGATTTACCCTCGTATCTCATCCTTGATATCATTGCATATTATTAATTATCAGAATCACAATAAAAGAATGATCAAATACATTAATAGAATACAAATCACCATCTGAGAGACATATTTCAATATTTAGATCATTTCTTTAGTCTTTATTATAATTTACCTTCATTCTTAATATATTTTTGTAAAAAAAAAAAAAATCTTTTGTCACTGGTCAGTTCTGTGATTTTTATCTCTTAATCATATTGATGAAGTTTAATAAAATTTAATTTATTACATACTGATTTACATTTAAAGAATGTAAATTTCAATAATCAAGACTTAAAATGGTATAAGGATCAAAAGGCAGTAATTGAGCTTTATTCTATTACTGTTAAGGGTATATATGAATGTTCTGATATTTAATTACTTAAGATATAAAATTATAAGAAGGAATATGTAGTATTTTTAGGACAAGAATTGCTGGTTGAAATGCTAACTGTAGATACCATCCATCATATTCTCCCATGGAAAAGGTGTAAGGGATTCTTAGCAGCAGACAATGTTGCAGTACTGTAAAAACTGGTGACTCAACAAAAAAAAAGAAACTTTTTTGTTGATTTTGAGATGTCTACTGTACAATATTTTTGTTACTTTCAAGTTATTGATGGCAACTCTGGGTTCTGAACTGTGATTTTGTACTCTTACAACTGATTTTGTAGTTGAATTTTTTAAAGTTTAAATCATAAATTAACCAGAATTTTATGTCTTCTGACCTCTTCCTGTAGACAAGAAAGTAATTAGAATTTAATTTCCATTTGTCTATCTCATGTTTAATTAGTTGATTTTTTATAACCTAAGTTTTGCCAAAACTGGTATTTAATAACCTCAAATTATATTTTGCTTCATTTATTCCTTTGTGCACTGAGATGGGTGACTTTGGACATGTTCAAAGCCACTCCACTGGGTAGACATTTAACTTAATTAATAAAACTCTGCTGATCTATTGTTTATATAGTTAATATTACTTAAAATTTGCTTACTGATGGAATAACTGCAGTTTCTGAATAACGGGTGAAAAAGAAGAATAACTGTCATTTCTAAATAAGAAAAAATTGGTGGAAGATCCTAAGCAAATTATTCTAAAAAGCAACTTAAGAAAGTTGTTGCAGAAGAGCTGCAACAACTTTTTAAATCATATCTTCCTTAAAAGAAAATAATATTAAATTTTTTTTTTAACAGCACTCATACTACACAGCTAGTTAACATTGCTGTATGCTTTAGGGATTTGAAATCTAAATGAAGAATAGTTTTGACTGAATGGAAGTTAAAAAACATAGGAAAAATTCCTAAAGACTTTTGCCTAGATTATTAAAGAAGTGTCTGGATGATATGAATGAACATGGCAATGGAGAAAAAAATTTAATTGCAGGATTTAAAGAAATAGGAATTCATCTTTACAATCCATATCTTAAAACACATTTCTTAACCAGCCACTGCTGACCCAAATCAGAATGTGATCTACTGATAATATATTTGAGTCATTCTTAAAAAGCTATATGAGAAAGAAATAACTCCTGTCTTATTAAGGCAGAAGAGAGTTAAGATGAACAACCCTGCTGGATGAAGTGTTAGCAATTCTGAGGATCCTCAACTACCAATAACCGGAACACAAAAGAAAAAAGCTACGAAACCTGAACAAGATGAAGCTGCAAATGAAGATTTGTAATCTCATTAGATGAGGTTGATGATTCTGAGACATCAGTGCTTGTAAAAGAAAATGAAGAATTTGTGAATACTGATTGTGAAAGCCTAAATGACAATAATTTTGTTACGAGATCAGCTCAATAATGTTAAGTTGAGCTCAGCTACATGAAGTAAAATAACAGAAGCATACAAAATAAATTTCTTTGTAAAATTGTAGGGAAAAAGTCAGTTGAAATGTTCATTCATGAGAAAATCTACAAAAGCCATAAATATGTATGTTTTCTGAATGAGGAAGATGAAGCAAACATTAAACTTGATCATTATAAGTGTGTTGTTAAACCACTAAAATGCATATCAATCAAATGCATATATGCATTTCCGTATGAACTATAGATCAATTTTATTCTAGAGCTGATTACTTTGTATTTGTGTAAGGAATAAGTGCAATTAAATTTTTAACAAATTGTATTTCTAAAAAAATGTAATTCAAAGATAATAATCATATTTAAGTTCATTTTATATAATCTTTGTACTTTTTGATATTAAATAGATACTATATAATTGTTTTTTAATTAAAGTTTACGTCCAAAGTTACCCGTTATAGAACATTACTTTGAAATTTTACACAAAATAAAGCTGTCCACCTACCAGTTCAGTTGATTTTGGACAAAAGGTTTTTTTTTTAAAAAAAAGATACATATAAAGATTAGATGAAACATAAATTAACAATTACAACTTGTTTTAAGGGCAGGACCAAACTTTTCCTGTAATTACAAAATCTCTAATCTTACTTGATTTTTAAATGGATTTTGCATTTTGAGATTGTGCATGAATTGTTTTTAATCCAGCAAGCTGACTTAAATAATCTCATTGTATAATTTAGTTATAGCAGGATAATAATAAATTAATTTAAAACCAAACAATTTTTTTGTCAAATTCTTTAAACTTAAATATCATATAGAGCTATAAAATAAAGATATAGAGCTATAAAATCAGTGCATGATGTTACTGGTTAATGGTAATGTGATGACCATGTAGAAAGCATGTATATAACTGGACAAATTAGTTGCATAACTTGTCTTAAATTAATCTGGGTGATGGCCTTACATGAAAAAATTATGCAATCCTTCAAGGGATTTGATAAAATATTTGAAAATTTTATTATTTGAAGAATTTTGGCGTAGATTATTTTTAGTACCTGGGATTTGAGACTGTTATTACCCTTGTTTATTGTGGTTCATATGTAGATGAATTGTTTATAATCTAGCAAGCTACTTATACTCTAAAATAATTACAGTTTAGAATGCTAGGATGTTTATGATGGGAATTTTTTTTATTACTGAATTTAATTAAATAGTAATCTGGCTCCATCCAAGTAGCTGTAAAGCTTATTCACTGTTCAGGAAACTAATTCTATTTTTTTGGGCTTAAATTTTTAACAGTTCCCTACATCCTTATTAATCCTTACAGTTTTTCTTATGGCTGTGATGTGTGTAAAGTACTTGAGGTCTGAGGCATTAGTAAGAGTTGCTTTTTCAAGAATAATGATGTTCACTATATAACCATTCACTACAATTATATATTTGTTATCACCCTATATAACCATTCCCTGTGATGAACAGAATGAAAGAATCACTTGTAGCACTAAAAATATTCTGGATTTGGTTAGGACTGGCATAATGATAATAATGTGCTATAATTTGTTTGGCTCAGTGAAGCACTTCACACTTTGCATTCCTTAGTAAGGTAAGGCTGGCATGCAATGCTTGTTATCTTGAGAACAGTTGTGTCAATTTCAAAGATGGCTTGTAGCAAATTGTCACCCACAATCTTTTGTGCTGTATATTTGTAGCTCCTAACAACATATGGCTATGGCAAAGAGGAACCATCTCAATCTTTCATTCAGAGTATTCTGAATTTCAGTGTTGAGCAAAATTTTGTGATATAGTACAAATTTCCTTTCATACATAATTGTAACTTTTTGGTGAAAAGTTGTTACTTGGGAAAATCTATCTAACATTTTCTTACTTAAATATTTTATTTACCTTTGCAAACAATTAATTTATTTTAGACACTAATTTTATAGAAACAATTTAATATAAGTTATTTCTTTTAATTTGGGCTAATTCTCCTCAGGAGAGTAGATCATGATTGAGAATTTTTTTTAGTAGTTCTTTTCTGTGAATAAATTATAACATTTTTGTTTTGAGAGCCTCTGCTAGCAGATTTAGATACACCTTATACCACATACACACAGCTTATTTTCCTTCAAGAGTGACCTATTCTATTCATTTATTTATTTAAATTTGCATGTGTTACAACTTATTGCTTCTGTTGCTAGAGGAAAAATGAGATTTTCTCATTATACTCTGAAAACTGCTACAATCTTTATTTATTTTTACATTAGTAAATCAGACATCTTTCTTGTTTTCTTTTAAATCAGCAATGCTAATCATAATTTTTGTAGTCAAATATTGATATTCAATGGTCAAGTTATTAACTACACAATCACTTTACCAGACCTTACTATATAAGAACAGAGGTTCTATGAAGGAGTAATATAGTTTGTAAATGACAACGTGCGAGTTAAAAAACTAATAAATTTCAGCATTACACCTAATCACTTATTATATAATGTACTAAGGCTGACAGGATATCATAGGACTCTCAGATTTTATTTAATATTTAAACCACTTTTCAGAAAATTATTGATATCATAAATTACTTAAGGAGTGTAGGTATTAACATTCTCTTTGAATATAAATTTTTTATCATGTTAATGATATATAACAACATATAATTGATATACATATTAGTGTATTTTTTAAAGAAATAATTATTTGTTTCAGGTGATAAGCTACGACAGTAATAGAGGTGGAGTAAGTGTAATTACTGAAAAAGGAGATATTACAAAATCTTATTTACTGGTGCAACATGCTCAACAGCCAGATTCTGGCAAATATTCTTGCAGCCCTTCTAATGCTGATCTTGCCAGCGTTCAAGTTCACATTTTAAAAGGTAAAGTAATTTAATTTGATAGTGACACCTAGATAATTTATCATCAAAAACTGATTATAAATAACTTCAACACAGGATAAGTCCATGCCTACTAGTTAAATTAATGATTATGATGAGATTGGCATTAAACTTCTTTCTTTTAATAAATTTATAAAATAATGTCAACTAATATAGTCATTAATAAATGTTAACAGCATATAGATTTGACTCGGTGATCTAAAGAATTGTATTCTTTCTTCAGATACTTAAATTACCAAATTAGTTGAAAATATTAAGTAATAAGAGAATGTTTCTTTTTTTTTATGGTTTAACCCTTAAACTGGAATTTGTCCTGATTTCATTACTTAGATGAAGGGAGCTGTAGCATTGGGTAGTTTTCAGTTTAGGTAATGTAAAGGACAACACGCAAAATTAAAAATGCTAATAAATATAATAAAAATTGAGGACAAATTAAAATTAATACTTCTTTATCAGAAATTTCATTCAAAAACCAATGATTCATAGCTTATTTTGGCACAAATCAGTTTTGATTGTAAATTCCATACAGAATAAAGTGATGTAGCCAGCAAATAATATCTTATTCAGCTGGATTTTACAGACTATTTGATTAATCCTGATAAGTTTTTTAAAATGTAAGCACTGAGCAGAGGAAAAATTAATTGTTGTTACCAAGCTATAGCACATTAAAAATCACTGAAGGAATTGCTAATGAGAGTAAATGCCTTTGCTGATCATATCTTAGAGTTTAACATAGTAATGTATACATTCTTCATATTATCTGATAATGCTACATTATGTCATGTCTGTCCTAATTGATTGTACATTGTAATATAATTTAAACTAGTATATAGAAGTAGTAGTATAATAGATAAAAATTTGGCTGATACAGATAAGTTATATATTTGATCAACTAACACCTGATTTCAATTCATGGATTCACTTTCACCTGGATTATTTTTATGATTTTCTGCTTTACAAAGTGTTAGTTCTTATTGTTTGGTGTAAATAATTACTTGTCAATAATAAATGTAAATAATTACTTTGTTGATCGAATCTTACTGGCACTTTTTATTTACAGAAATGTATTTTATTTAGATCAATGAATTATTACACCAAGAATGTTTTCAGTTGAGTTCTTTGACAGCCTGTGCCTATGCCATTGTTCTTATGTTGCATATCATGTTTCTTAAGCAACAAAAACTTTATTTGTCCCATGAATGCCAAATCCACAGTCATTTGATGTGATGTAATGGTGTTTGCTAAACTGCTATGTCTGATTACATCAAATCACTGCAATCATATTTCCTGAAAAGTTGTAATGTTTAATTAGATTTACAAATATATATAATGTCGTTTGTTGACTAAATATTTCCATATACATTAAATATCTACAAAATATTTTCACATTCTTTTCATAGATTTCAGTGTTTTTTTCTTCTACTAAAATAATCATTTTGATAGCTTCATGTCTGCATGTGTGTTTTTTCATACATCAAAATGTTGTTAAAAACGAGTTTATGCTAATGTTAAAGACAATAAACACCTAAATTTTGATATAACAAATTATTCAAAAATCTTGAAACTCTTAAAAGCACATCTTTTTAACAGTAAAATTTTTTTCAGAAGAAGAAGTAAACTTAGCAGAAAACAGTCTTAACCTCAGTTGTAATACCTACTTTTTTTTTATTAAAAAATACTCAATCATAAATTACTGGTGAAAACAATTTATTAGTCTATTAAATGTAATTAATTTCATGATTTCAACATTTTAAAAAGCAAAATAACAATTCTTTTTGTTTTTGATAAAATAAATTTTAAATTATTATGCCAAAATATATATTTTAGACTTGACACTGTTACCTAAACTTCTAGTTACGATCTGATCTGATAGTCAAATGATCCAGTAATTTTTAAAAGTTTTTTTAGAATTTATATTTGGTATTTGGATTACAGTCTTTCTCATATTCACCCAACATAATGACAAAAAACATTAAAGATGATAACTTTATTATCTACATGTTGGTTGACAACCAATCCAAACTGGTTAAAATTTGCGGCTTGATGAATGATTCTCTAGTTGGTATGCTACCTTATCTTGCTAATTGAAGTATCATCTTGTATATTGTATATTTCTGTAACTATATTAAGAAGTTACTGCTTTACATTGAGCATGTGTAAAGGATTAGCATATGTAATTTGGTTTTACCTAACTAGGTAAATAATTAAAATTATTTATGGTGTTCAATAGGATAACAATTTAAGAATTTTATTCCTCACTTTTATATAGTTATTATTTTTTTACAGGAGAGAGTCCAGCTGCAATGCAAACTGGTTCAGCAGGGTTATCAAACAGTTCATTTAATATATTAGCTTTGTTATTATTGTGTTGGTTACATAATATGTTATCATTCAGTGTTGCCACTTCAATAGTGTCTTCAACACAGCTGTTGACCCAACATCACCACAGATAATATTAACTAGTAAACTAATGAAATATGAAAGAAATATTACATTAAAAAAAACTAGATTCCACCTGGTAATTATTTAAGTAAACTCGATTATTTTGAGCAATTATTTTTAATAATAATTTATACTTTTCATAGTTTTTTTTAATTTTTATTAATAATTGAAAATAACTTTTTTCAGAAACTGAATTAATATGAAACTAAAAAAAAAAAATCAGAAATCAGATAATTTGCTGAGATCCATAGTGTATGCATTAACAGTTAAGGCATGGTGACTAACACCATGAACAAAGATTTATAATATTAACAGTTTATAAAAATATATATATAAAACGAATGAGTAATATTTAGTGACTTTTTCAAGTAATAAAAGAATATTTATGTTGAATTATATTAAAGTTGAGTAATAAAATGTAATTTGAATAACACCATTCTTGTTCTTATTCTTTATGTTAACTAGAATTTCTATTTCTTAACTTAAATTATTAATTCCTGTAATATTAGTAATCACAAAAAATAGATTACTGAACAGATACTGAATATGACTCACAATTAGTACACATTTTTTCATAACAGTAAGAAATACAAATAAAGAGCTATGGTTTTTTTACAAATTGTATATCTTTAAACCTGCATATTACTCTCCATATAGCAACAAAGTAATAATTATTTTAAAAATTGTAACTTCAATGTTACCATGGTCATGTCTAGAAACTGATTTGTAAAAACAATAATTTCAAATTAGAATGAAAGTTTAGGACAAACTAAAAGAAAGATTGAAACTAGAAAGAAGGAGCATTAGGCTCATAAATATATAATACTGGAGAAATTGACTGTAGCCCAGCATTACCTGCTTTCAAAATTAATTAGAAAAATGTTGTTATCAAATATATATAACGGTTTAATATATTAACGGTTACTCATCAAAAATCAGTTGTTTAACAGCTGATTTTTGAAGTCGAAGATTCTGCTGAGGTTTGAATCCTAATAAAAGCTAGTTTCTTTTGTATGGATTTGAATACTAGACAGTGATACCAGGGTACTTTGGTGGTTGGAGTTCCATTAACCACACATCTCAGGTTAGTACAAGACAAACTTCATTTACAGGTCATCGTCTCATTTGACCATGGGGTGGGGTGGGGGGTTGGCTTATTGTTCACTAGTTGAACAGATTGCAAAACAAACACATTAGGAAAAAAATGTATATAATAAACAAGAATTAGGTAGGAAGGAAACCTACTTTATCAATAATCATTGATAAACAACAAAGAAGGGCTGCTATATAATACTTTTTCTGAATTTATTAAAAATCTTTTTGAAAAGGTTTTCATCCATAACATTGAATGGTTGGTTATCCACTCCCCTAAATATTTTTTTTATTGGAGTTAACTCTTAATTTGTTTATTGTTCATGTTGTCTTTATTTTCTTTGAATATGTTTAATTTATCCAACCTATATAAGAGCCAGTGTGCATTAAGTTGTGGACAATCTGAATTGGAGATTTCAGTGGTTTAAATGTTTTTAAGCTAAATTTACATTTCACAGTAACACTAATTTCATACTCCTGGTCTCACAACATTAATAAATAAATTCATCAAATCCCAATTTTTAGATTTGCTTAGTTGAAATAAAATAAAACTGAAAAATACCAATAGCAGAGCTTGTAACAATTTTGTTCAACGTGTTTTCAAAATATAAGGTAAAAACTGTTTTGAAATAATGTTGAATATTATCCCCCAACCTTTAATCTGACTGACTTAAAACTTTGGAATTTAAATAGGTTAATAAGTACTTCTTTCAAACTAAAACTGAGTTTTCTACGACTGCTATTCAAGAAGTCAAAAACTGAAAATGGCAAAACTTCCCTCTCCTATTCTAATTATATTAAAAATTTAATTCCCCAGATATAGAAAATTTTTGAGCCATTTTTGAAAAATTTATGTTGAGCTACTCAGAAGATATTAATCAAAATATATCACAGTATACAAATGTACATAGGTATGTTTTTCTGAAATTTCTATTAACTTTTACGTTTTTTCAGTATGGGGCTCTTGAATCTTCAACATCTGCAAAAACCCTGATAACCAAACTTTTGGCCGATCGCTAAACGAACCATTTAGAGCTACATTCCTACAGTAGCAATAAAGCTGTAACCAAGAAAGTCATAATAATTATGCTTACTGATCAACTAAAATAAATAATTAATTTTTGAAAAACCATAATAAATGAAATTAGTAAAAATAAAAACAAAGCAAAAGACATTGAAAGTGGAATGCGTTTTGAGGTCAAAAATTCCTTGATGGAAATGGCCGTGTGACACAGGGCATTGTCATGATGAAGCATCCACTTGTCTGCAATGTCTGGTCTCACGCAAATCACTCTTTTCCTGAGCCTTTCAAGGACACCTTTGTAAAACACTTGGTTGACAGTTTGTCCTGGAGGAACAAATTTTTTATGCACGATACCCCTACTGTCAAAAAAGCAAATCAGCATGGTTTTGATCTTAGATTTGCTCATTCGACATTTTTTCAGTACAGGAGATAACAGAATGTGCCACTCTTCGCTTTGCCGCTTTGTTTCAGGATCGTACTCAAATATCCAGGATTCATCACCTGTGTTCACACGACTGAAGAATTCTTGGTCATTGTCAATCCTCTCAACGCACATGTTTCTTCGATTGTCCTTTTGTTCCATTGTGAGGTTTTTTGGCACCGATTTCGCATGTCCAAATCATCTGTCAAAATTTCATGTACGATGAAAGTGTTTAAATTTAACTATTCACTCATCATCCTTATTGTTGCACGACAGTCTGATCTCATATGCTCAACGTTTTCGTCACATTTTGAAGTTGAAGGTCTCCTTGAGCGAGGTTGATCTTCAACATGTTCTCGGCCTTCCAAAAATGATTTGTGCCGGTGGAAAACTTGTGCTCTTGATAAGCAATGTTCCCCATAGGCCTGTTTCAACTTTTCAAAGGTCACACTCGCGGATTCCCCAAGTTTAACACAAAACTTGATTGTACAACGTTGTTCTTAATTCCGATGCTCCATTTTCGTTAACACACAACAAAAACACAACTTCACTGATGGCGCTGTCAAAAAAAATGTGTTTGCTGAACATGCTCAGTACGAGCTGCTGGAAGTGTTACCAATCTCATTACTTTTCTCACACACCTTGTAATATAAAAAAAGGAATTGATTTTGAAAGACTCACACAATTATGTTGATTTAGAAAAAAAAATGAATGATAAAATTTTAAATAAATGTGAATATTAAAATTCTGTACATTTTTATTAGTAAAAATAAAATATAATATGCAAACCAACCAAATCATAATTCTTTAAAATTTATTCTGGCTTATCAGAAACAAATAGTTTTCTTTTTTCTACTAGTTCCTACCTCTTTTGCATCAACTCAGTAGAAATTTACACATTAATATTTAAGAATGCTCTAGTCAAATAATTTTTGGCTGAATTTTTATGAGGGACATCAGTGTAAGTAATAGATCTTGGAATGAATCATTTTAAAAATTTCATCCAAATTAGAATACCAAGTTGAAATAATTTGATCAAAAAATTTAATATCATTGTAATCTGTTAGGTCTAAATTTGTTACACTAGGGATTTCTTCAAACCAAATAATACCTAACATACAAAGATATTTCTTGAAAGTAAATGCAGCAGCAATAATTTAATTCTATTTTTTATTAACCAATTTTTAACCTTATTCATATTTTTGTGGATTTTATTGTTAAGTTATTACAGGACTTTCATTACAATTTTTTATTTTCAATTAAATGCAATTCATTCCTTTAATTTTTAATTAAAATTTTTCCAAAACAATTTTCAGATTATCACGTAAAAATAATTTTTATGACATACTTTTATGAATTTTAATACTCTTTTCTTTTTCCTGTTTAGCCTCCGGTAACTACCGTTTCAGATAATACTTCAGAGGATGATATGTATGAGTGTGAATGAAGTGTAGTCTTGTACATTCTCAGTTCGACCATACCTGAGATGTGTGGTTAATTGAAACCCAACCACCAAAGAACACCGGTATCCACGATCAAGTATTCAAGTCCGTGTAAAAATAGCTGGCTTTACTAGGACTTGAACGCTGGAACTCTCGACTTCCAAATCAGCTGATTTGGGAAGACGCGTTCACCACTAGACCAACCCGGTGGTTATGAATTTTAATACTAGACCAAATTTAAATAAGGTTTACTTTGATGGATGGAGTTCAATTAACTATATGTCTCAGTAATGATCAGTCTGAGTCTGTTTACAAGACTACACCTCATTTATATTAATGTCATACATATCATCCTCATCTTTATTGCCAGAGGGAGGATTGCTTACTATACACTAGCTGAATAGATTGCAATGTACATATTAGGAAAAAAAAATGATTTACTAAAACAAATAGTTTTATTATATTATCAATCTACACACAGTTTTTACTTCCTTGTACAAGTAAAGGAAGAATTGTGATCACAAAAATTTTGGTTTTCTAATTTCAAATGAAATATTCATTTTGGCAATCCCTGAATCCATTTTGACTAGTTTCAGCATGATGTCTGTACTTTCATATATATGTACGTACATATGTATGTATCCAGCATAACTCAAAAACAATTAGCTGTAGAATTTTGAAATTTTGTTTTTAGGACTGTTGTTACATCTAGTTGTGCATCTCCCCTTTTGATTGCAATCGACTGGACCAAAAGTGTCTCGAAAAAAGCCCAAAATCCATTTTTTTGGATTTTTTTTTTTTAACTGCAGTTATCAGTCCTCATTGACAAGCAGATATAGTCACGCATGACCTTGATGTATATGTTTTGAAATTCTTTCAAACCAAAAAAACAGCAGTGTAGTACTAAACATTCAATGTTAGAAAACAAACCAAAGGTTTATTTTGTTCAAAAATTGTCAGAAATAAAATGGTAAAAGAAAATGATGCAGTCTTTTATAGGCAGTATTCAAAAAGCAATTGAGGTACCTTTCTTAGCGAGCTTAAGAATAGCAAATACAAAATGTGGAAAGCTCATACAATCTGTCAAGAGCTGTTGTTACCGGCTACGAAAAATATGGTGACTTGTATTTTGGGTGAATCGTCAGCTAAACAGCTAGATATGATACCACTGTCAAATGATGCAGAGCACCGCACAATTGAAAGCATGCATTATACATTAACGGGAACGTAATAACTCAAAGCAAAAATAGTGGTTTTTTCATCATACAACTCGATGAAAGCATAGATGTAAGAATCTATGCTCAACTTATTGTTTAGGTATGGTATGTACTTAAAGTACAATTAAGGATGATTATTAATTTTTTATGAGCTATCAATACAAACTACCACCGATGAGATATTAAAAAAGCTGTACGACTTTTTTTTACAGAAAATGGATTGAACTGGAAGCAGTGCATTGATTTTTGTTCTGGTGTTCAAGCTGACTGGAAAACATGGAGATATTGCTATATCTGAACAATTTAAACATGTTCTCCAGGGGGTCAATTTATTAAATCTTGGTCATTAAGCTTTTGTTTATTCTCTAAACTGTGTTCTGAAGTGGGTAGTGGATGTATTTAGTCACTGCCACACACAGAAAGTGAGATGGCTTCAAAATAAGAAATATTAAGCAGATTATTTGACATTCATTCAGAGGTGCAGGTGTTCCTAAAGGATACCTATTTTGAACTCTGTGAATGAATGACAGATGAGCTGTGGATCAATGCACTTGCCTACTTATCAGATATCCACCTCATTGATTTAAATTTAAGTTTGTAAGGCGAAACAATAAATCTATTTTCAGTATACGATAAGAATAAAGGTAAATTCATTTTTTTTATACTATCAAAATGCAAAATAATACTATCAAAACATTTATAAAAAAATGTCATGATCGTGGACACCGGTGTTCTTTGGTGGTTGGGTTTCAATTAACCACACATCTCAGAAATGGTCGACCTGAGACTGTACAAGACTACACTCATACTATCATCCTCTTAAATAATGCCTGATGATTCCTGGATGCTAAATAGGGGAAAAAAGACTTCACATATTTAATAAATCTATTATTGTTTTAAAGTAAATTAGCAAACTGATTGATCAATTTTCATCAGACTTTAATTCAAATCACTCATAAGATCAGTGGTTAGTAAAACATGAAAATTTGTGATTTATTAAGAGAAACACTAATGTTTTTAAGTCATATCTAAGAATAGTCAATTTATATTACTCTGTTACGTCTCATTCAGAAGGAAATTCTGTCATTTGGAATACCACAAAAAAAAAACTAATAGAATAATTAAAAGTGTACAGATAAAAATGTTGAATTTTTATTTGTTCTTTAGTGTACCAATGAATAAATAAACAATAGATCCATGATTAAGCTGAATTAAAAAATGATTTGACTCGCAAGTAATTGGTATATTAAATTCCATACTGGTTGTAGGTGATGACATGAGACACAAATTATTCCCAGAAAGAGATAGAGTTCTTCTTGAGAATAACATTAACATTTTTGCAGCCCTCAGAGACAGAGAGGTTGCAAATTCAGTTTTTCATCCAAATAGTCTTAGGATATAATCCCAGTCAGCCATGGCATTTTTTATACACAAAAAATTCCAGTACATACTCCTACAATCTATAAAAAGGTATCTAGGTTAATCTATAAGTGCTACCTGTTATTTAAAATAGAAAATCATTATCTTGTAATATGAATTAAATGCTTCCTTTTTGAGTTTGGTTAAAGATAACTTATTTTCAAAATTTTGTTTCCTATATAACCCCCATCTGTATGTAGGGTCTTTTGAGATACCACATTACATATGACTCGTATAGTACTTCATTGGTGTACTTAATGCACTAAATAATTTTAGTTACTTGAATGTAACCGTCATCAGTGATTGTATAATTAAAAGGTTTAAACAAAAGAATTTCCATTATATAACTAATTTAGGTTGATTAATTACAAAAATTATCATTATTTTTATGTTAATTTGATCAAACAATCTATATACAAATAAGTAAACAGAATTGTTGAAATTTAGATAATCAAAGTTATTATATCAGAAGACTTAAACCTTTTTTCACCCTCGGGCCAATATTTCTAATCTGTAATGGCTTAAGGGACGCAATTCAGTACAAACAATATTTTAATCGAATATAAAAATATTTAGGTTTACTTACAAACCTACATTGCCATTTTAAGTGAAAAAGGTTTATTTCAAACATGCACTACTTTTAAGTGTTATGTATTATGAAATTTAGTCCTGTGGCGTTTACTACTGTAGTTTATTTATTTCAAATTCACAATTTGAATTTGTGAATTCATGTGAAATACATCCAGTAATTTTTCACTGATCCTCATGTAATAATAATAATTTTTCACAACTAAATCTATACAACATAAATAACACTAATGAATCAACTGTTGTTACTAACATGACTGGAAAATTTCAAGTAATTTTGGTGTATCGATTTCTACTAACTAGGTTGTGATTCAACAGGTACATAAGATGATACCATACCGTACACAATTTTTAATATTGAATAAATGAATGTGAGAAAATTGTGTAAGAAGCAGTATGAATCAACTTTATTTTTGTAAATATCTGGAACCAAAAATTACATAGAATAATATTCCAATTTATTTTTTACTTAATTTATGGTAACATTTCTTAGTCAAGCAGGTTTAATACAATATTTTATAATTATACACTTTCTGAATAAACATATAGAATAGTAACTGTATTTTATTATAATTTAACTGAATTATCAACTAACGATAATTACATGTTAATGTTAAAAAATTTTAGTTTTAAAAGCAACAAAAAAAAAATATTTTACAACAGAGAACATAGCATCATATATTGTGTATAATAAAAACAACTAATTTCACTTAATAACAAGCAACTTAACAAGAAATTGTATTACAGCTGCAATAAAGACAACACAAGTTCATAAACATATAAAAAAATAAATTAACACATTTTAAATCTTATATATAAATGCAAAAGTTTGTCTATTTGTTTGCTTGCAACAGCATCACAAGAGAACAAACAACCTATGCTTTCAAATTTTCAAAATATATTTGTATAAGTCCAGGTAAGGTTTTAACCCATAGATCAAGGTCCAAGACCCCTTGGTCCAATGAATATCTGAAAAGTATTTAATATTCTCGCAACCATGAGGATAACAAATGCATCGGGGTACAGGGGGCAGAGCCCCTGACTAGATGGTCGGGTGAGCGATGAAAGCCCTGACTGGCTAGTTTATTTATAAAACAAAAATTATTACATTTTTAGAAGCAACTAAATTTGAAAATTTAAGTAAGTAGTGTTTAAAATAAAATTATTGATATTAATATCTCAATACTGACATGAACACTTTCACATGATTTCAATTGCATAGCACTACCTTAAAAAAATTGTTATTTTTAAGTAATACTGATATTTATTATTGTAATGAAGTTATACTGCATCTTTCTC
The DNA here is from genome assembly GCF_047948215.1 of Lycorma delicatula. NCBI lineage: Eukaryota > Metazoa > Arthropoda > Insecta > Hemiptera > Fulgoridae > Lycorma > Lycorma delicatula. The sequence continues at coordinate 169,780,119 of NC_134457.1, forward strand.
AGACCAATCATCATTCAAACACACTATTCACTGTTCATAACGGATTAGGAAAAGAACGAATTACAGAATGGAGGAGGAAAACACCAGGCAAATTACCCTTCGAAAAAACATTTAATGAAAAATTAATAAAAACTAATTTTCAAAAATGATCTAATGTTAATCTAATGTCCCACAGTTAAAAATCATTCGTAACAATCCAGTTTTATTTTAGTCACTTAACTCTGTTTTATCAGTAATTTCAGTTTCACCTCCTTTGTGTATTTTAATAAATACAATAACATAATTTTAGTACACTGGGAATTTTTCTGCAAACAGTAATATTATTATTATAATTAGTCTGATAAATAAGCAGCAAGATAAAAGATAACAAATAACTATTAATTTTGCATGCAACTGTGGATCCACTAAATTGTATTGTTATATAATAAACTGCTTCATGTTTAAACACAAAATGATGAAACATTTCTTGTCTTTCATCACACAAAAAGCCTAAATGTTCAACAGAAAAAAAAGAAGAAAAGGTAATAAAAGTTCAAGTTTGAATATCTACAAACACAAAAATTCCCATTTTTCATTTAATCACATAATATAGATTTTTTCATATATGTAACAATGAGACAGACAGACTGCCTGTCTAGCTAATTACTAGAAGTAAAAAAGTTGAGAACACTACAATACAAATTTATAAATCAAGTGATTTAGCAAACAAACAGCGATAATAAATTTGTCCAGCAATTTTTTAGTTTCCCCAGTTATAGTTTAGCAATAAAACTTAAAAAGTACAACATAAAACTAACATACACATTACATTTAGTATTGAACAAAATTACTACATACATTATAAGAGATCCACAGTTAATATGTTTAAACAAAATCTAATTAAAAAAAAAAAATTTGTTTGCTTAAATAAAGTTAAATTACTTTTAATATTAAAACATAATATGACCCTCATACCAAAGTTTGTAATGTTTTTATTAAATGGAATGAATTCATACTATCAATTAGTAAATAACAGACACATTCTTATGGACACAAGGTACACACACAATTATAACATTAAAAACATTTATAAGATTAATTATAATAAATTTAAATATATGAATTTTAAATTTAATCCAACTTTAAGTATCAGCAATTTATTCTGAAATGAGTCATACTGTAAAAATACAAAGTTTTATCAACAGATCATTCACAACATCCAAATAATGAAGTAATATTTATTATATGCTTACAACAATTAAGTAAAATTTAGAATACTGAATACTAATTTTTTGGTTTCTAGCATCAACTGAACTGTGGCTCAGCAGAATGAGTATCAGTCAGAACACTTATCAGTTAGAACTGTGTCACACTGTAAAAATAACTCCTAATGCCTTTATTACTGAAATACCTTGTTCATATGATAATATACAAACATAATTGATGACTAGCAATTTTTTCTGAAATATTTTTAAAGCTATCTGTTATAAATTGTAAATCTGTAATAAACCACAAAAAAGTAGCAAATTTGTCTACATTTCAATTTTTGTTAGATTAATTATCACAGTTACCTGCTTATTGTTATTTTGTTTTCTACTTTTTTAATCAATACTTTCAAGTCATAAATAAAAATAAAATATTTTATATTAATGTGAATCTACACTTAATACTGTAACTTATTTGTTGGAAAAATTATGACCTAATTACAGTGTGATCTGAAGGACAAGAGATAAGCTAATTCAAATGTAAATTTAAGATCATGATTAGGATTCAGAAAGTATAAACAACATCAATAATCTGTTGACATGCTATAAATCCCATACGGTGTATAATTTATAAAAGAGTTAATTAAATTTACCTATTTTATCAATGAATTGGATTATAAAAAATAAAACTGTATGTTGCAAATAATTTGGGAATAAAAACCTCATTTAAAAAAAAACAAAAAACAACCCTACTCATATAACGAGATGGCTGTGCTAATACAAGTTGGTTTAAATTTCCATATTGTGATTTTATTATGACAAAGGTTAAATTTTTAATTTAATAATTATTATAGCTTAATTTACTAATCATTGGCACTTGTAGAATTTACAATAAAATTAACAATAATAACAATAACAATAATAATAACATGAACGGCTAACTATAATATAAATTATATAAAATTAATCGTATAATTTTAACAAGATTCCAACTAATATTTTAAAACAAATTAATGCCACAAAAAATATAGACTAAAAATATTTAACAAATTAATAAAGAAATATATAAGTATTAAAAGAACGATACATCAGTCATCTGTGAACTATGAATAAAATAACTCTAATATTTGTTAAAAACTAAGTTCAAAGGGATTATACACCAAATATACACCGAAATAGAAGAAAAGCCTCTTTGGCCAGTTTAAAGATGAAATTACATTGCACACATGATAAGGAACTTCAATCATTTAGAGTGTTTTTATTGTTTAATGATTCAAATAAATAAGATTGTATTATTGTGATAAGATAAAAGTTATACAACTTATAAACTTTATAAATTTTGCAGCAATATGAACAAATAAATAATATTTTACTAAACTAAATATATATATATATATATATATATATATACAGTACATACATCACAAATTTACATACAGAACTGATTTTTACATTTAAAAGTTCACCAATGAATTAAAGTACACATTTGTTATAGAAAACAGTATTTTTATTACTAATTACTTTTAAAGAAAAAAGACAACTTGCACCTCAAAGCAATATAAAAGTACACTGTTCAGAAAATTTAATGAATTCAACAGGGATATTCATAAACTGAATTGAGTCTAAATGCAAAATTAACTTAATATAAAAATACTTACAGCATGTAACTACATAATTACAAGAGTTCAATAGTGAGTCATTAAAAACTTACTGAAACCAGCATTAAACAAAAAAATAACATGTTGTACATATTTATATTGATAAAAATTACAGCAAATATTAATACAAATTTTCTTAACAAATGGATATATTCAATATACATATATAAAAAATAAAACAGAAATAAAAAAAAATTACAAATTTATCTTTAACATATCTGTTCTGAGTAAAAAATTAACATGGAAAACATAAAAAATTCAGACAAATCAGTGAAATAAGACATAAAATCTGTAGAATTATTTAGAGGTTTTACAGTTGTTTTTATGGAACTGATGTGTGTGTGTATGCGTGGGTGAGTGGGTGCGCACGCATGTGTGTGTAGAATATTGTCACGATTTTGTAAAAAATCTATAAATATAATTTGTGTTAATACGCGCATGTAAGTTGTCCAATTGTCAAAACATGAAAATAGGTTGCAGCCTAAATATACTAGAAAACAGACATTTCACTTCCATAAAAAATCAAACTAACAAGTTTGTATCTCTTGATGTTCAATCAAATGTTCATAAATTTATATAAATCTCCATATTCATTAACATAATATTCTTTCAACTGATCCTAGATTTAATTTTTCCAAGAAAAATTTGCATTATCTTACATCATTATTGAAAATAAAGATTTTTAGTAACTGGGTAAGCATGTGTACTAACTATTAAATATCTTGAAAATACTTTAAGTGCAATAAAATGTAATAGGTACCCTATATAAGGTAACTGGATAACTGTAATATCCTTTCCTGCACAACTCTCAACTGTAATTAAAGCTTGCTATTCATGATACTTCCATGTTATTATTAATGAATATTTGGCCATTGAGTAACTAGTAGTATAATTAGCAAATTTACAAAGTTCTAAAAGGCTCTTCAGAATGTAGAGGAACTTCAGACTATCTTCATGTCTTAGGATGTGAAGTAAGCCAAACAATTGGATATATTTATTAAATCAAGTTTTTACAGTTTTTACTGCAACACTTAACGCTTATCATCTTCCTGCTGCAAGTGACAATGATGCAACCTATATCATTTAATCATGTTACAGCTAAATGAATATGTGAAAGTTTCAGAAGATGATGGAATAACCATAGCACTGATTGCAGCAACTGCAAGAAAAGAAAACAAATGTTGACATATCAGTAAAAGTCAATGGCATAAGTTGCATAAGGGTCTTATCTTAAAACCACTAAATAAAGATTATCTTCAGCATATGCCAACTACCCCAGCAGCCCAAAAATGAAGGTGAAATTATAAGATGTTATCTTGTGAAATTCTTGGAGATAAATAATCCTTCAATCAGATATCTCGATAGTTTACTCTAATGAAATTATATATGCAAATAAAAACCGGAATGTGAACTGCTAAAACATCCCAAAAATACAAAAAACTAGATAAGTTTTGGTTGAAAGTGAAGATGAGAATGAAAATTCTGCAATGATATAAGATAGTTTTATAACAGAGATTTTTAGTGTGATGTTTACCGATTAGTTAACAAAGATAGCATTAAGGGCAAGTCAGAGACAAAAGAAAAAGTAGTTAGAACAAGTGAACATGTACAACTGAATGGTGGATTATACAGTAAAATTTGATATCCAAATTAACAAAGACTACAATAGTTCAAGCAGATGTGCTCTTAAAAACCCACAGAACAAAGGGAGAAGGAAATTTGATTATGAAAAACAGAGCTGGCAGTAGAAGACTAACAGAATAGTGCTTAAAATACTTGAAGAATGTTGTTACAACAGAAGAGTCTGTGGATTAGAACTAGAAATGCATATAATGTGTTCCCAGCAACACAAAAACACCCATCCACGATCATAAACACAGTAAATTAACATTAAAAATATTTAAAATAATATTTAATACTTAATTATATTAACTGATATAATTTTATATTTTAATAAATTTTAAATAAATAACCACACAAATATATTATTGTAAAGCTCAATAGTTTTATTCTGTGAAAACAAGAAAGCTATTTTAACACAAATTTAGCACTAGATTAACAAATTTCTTTAGTTTTGTACTTATTTTGTCATATAATTATAATAAAATAACTAAAGCCTTTAGCAGGAAAAGTTCTCTGGGCCTTACATGAATCGAGAGACTAAAGAGTTCTGAAAATTTTTAAGCGGATATGTTAAATAATACACTTCCTCTTTTATAAATTACAGGCAATGAATTCAACTAGAAAAAGAATAATGAAGTGGACATTAATCTATGTTTAATGGATTAGAGCCAAGATTGCTAAAAAGGTAGGAAATAAATAAATTACCCAATGGATTGACATGTAAAAATATAATAAGAAAAATAAGGGAAGCACCTTTTTTACCCTTTTTCAGGAAGGCACATAAAATCTAGCACAATATTTATTGTAGTTTTTCACTTACACTGAAGTAAGTAACGTACAAAACAACAGAACAAGACTGTCAGAATATGTTGCTAATACAAACATGTTTTATTGTATGTTACAGTAAAATATAATGTTGTGAATTAGGAAAAAATGAAATACGGAGAGTGCATACAACCATCAGCTTTTTAACCTTTAACAGATAAAAATCCAAAACATTTTTACAGTAATAACTTTATTTTTATGATATGCATTTTAAGGAAAATGAGTTGAATGAGATGACAGGTGAAAAATATGTCAAATTCTTAGAAGGAATAGGGACAAAAATCAGCTGCTTTAGATGTTTCGGTGCAGTATGCTGATCACTATATAACCTGATGAAAAGTATCAGTTTTCTGAAAAGATGAATATTTACCAGCTATAGAAAAAGCTCAAAGAATTACACACCTAATAACAGAACATAAAATAAACAGTACCTAAAAAGCTGTAAAACTGGAAGATGCAGCCGCATAACATACATGAAGATACATTAATTATTACATTTCAGATGCATCTTTTATATAAATGCAAAAGTTTGTTTGTTTGTTTACAACAGCATCACGCAAGAAACAACTGATTGACCAACCACTTTCAAATTTTCAGGATACATTTGTTACCCCAGGAAAGGTTTTAAGCCACAGATCGAGGCCCTAGCCCTCTTGGGAGCTAAGATAAGAGTAACGTTAAGATATTCATTAAAAAAAATTAATACTTTTACTTCATTATAGTTCTGTCACCATGGCAACAGAGATATAATGAAGTAAAATGACTCACTTATTTTTTTTTCTTTAATGAATATCTGTAAAGTATTTAATACTCTCACAACCATGAGGATAACTAACGCATCAGGGGTACAGAAGGCGCAACCACCTGGCTAGACGATCAGGCAAGCGAAGCAAGCCCTGACCAGCTAGTAATTTTATATAAATATAATATTATTTAACAAGTAACAACAAAACTATAACCTAAAATTAATTTTAACAGTAGAAGCTTTTATGATACACAAGATAAAATAATTAAATATTTACAATAAATAATATAATCATCAAATAAGAGCACCGATTCTGAATAGACCATATATTTCAAATACCCAGCCTTATCAACACACCATAAGTTTGGGGGGACATGTGAACATACAGGTAATGTCTGTGACAATGGATACAAATTTTTTTTTTACATTCAATTTCTAAGACAGCTAACTAAATTTACAAAAAATTACAATAATATTTTACCCATTTAATTTTAAAACAGCAGCAGTAGTGTTGCATTAAAATTCAATCCATTGCATGAGTGCATATATGCTTCTACATACATTAAATACATATACGCTTCTATAATTGTATAATGTACTTATACAAGTTAACAAGAAATATGTGAATGAACATGTATCTCATAGATAAGACGATATACATTTGTTTATAAAAAGGTTTAATTTAAATTAATTTAATTTTGCAACTCAAGTTGCACTCTTTTCATCAGATATTAATTATGTCAATGTATCCCCAGCCTATAATGATATAATAAATGCATTCACTATAAATATAAAAATAAAATACATGAATGTTACACAATCTAAGGTTAGTTCACTAATGTTAAAAACCTAACAAATTATACAAAACACTATATTTTACTGATAAAATGATTTTATAAATGAAACAAAGATTATATTTTTCTAACGTTGATGATTAAATCTTATATGAAAAATAATCTAAATGAAAATTTATTTTTAAAAAAACCCTTATTATTAACTGAATTTGATGTTCCTATTTTTAAATTCAAACACATCAAAGAATATACATATAAAATATCTATCCTTCAACCAATGTATCAACAAAGACTGATAATCTTAAAGATTTCTAAGCAAATTCCTCTATCGTTATAAATTTTACTTTACTTATAATTTGAAAACACATAACAAACGAATGCAACATTTCACTTTTAACAAGATGTTTTCAATTTATTATTCTTTAATTTCCAAACTATGGTCATGTTCAATTACAGCAAAATTATTTATGAAACCTAGGAACACCAAACAACTGCTGCTACACTGAACACTAAGAGCACAATGGTTTATATATTATTAGTATATTGTTATAATATATTGTATATATGATTTTGTTATACTTATAGTGTATAATACCACCACTGGTTCATAATTTAATAATATTAAAAAAAAATCCACCTAAGCAGTAAAATACAATAAATTCTTACCAATATATTCATTGTTTTTTGTTGTTGTGAATAACATGCTTTTGGAGGTACTTCTACAAACAGCTCTTTTTTAACAAAGAGTGAATTTTAAAACTTACATGAGCATCAAGAATATGGAAAGATAAAGAACTAACAAAAAAGTAATGTTATTTTGCCAACTTTTCTACGAAGTTCATAATAAATATGCAATTTTTAAAATTAAGAACTAATTAAAAAATGAAATGATGGAAGAGCTGTAAAAATAAATACAAAATAAACCGGTATAGTAAAAATATATTCGTTGTATTTACTGTTTAGATGGACAAATTACTAATGGTTTTAAAAACTGAATCTTAAAGTAATACATCCAAATTCTACAAATACAAGCAACCAGTTTGAAAAATAACAATGAATGATATCAACTACAAATGGAATAAATAATATTTATTAATTACAATAACAGCATCTTGATTAATATAATATAAAATTTAATAAAAATATTTAAAAACAGAAGATTTGATTAGGCTACATCAATATAAAAGATTCACCCCACAATTCGATACTGTAGAAAATGCACAATGTAGCCAACACTATAGACTGCACAAGCATCTACCTAAACAAAAATCGGAAAAAATCATATTCAGCAATACTTACCAAAACAATTATTTGTAATTAACTTCATATATCTAATAAAAAATTAGGATACAAAGTTGTTGTTTTTTTGTTTTTTAATTTGAATCAGATAGTACTGCAATCAATGTGAACTCATATTAAACACTTTAGCTAAGCACTTTTGTAGTAAAATCTTGTGCTATTATCTCAGCAAAGAATTCAGCAACAATGATACTCATCTTTACTACAGATTCTAAGAATCTCAACCAAGAATTTCTTCACTTTAAATACCAAGGAAATGATACCACTCTAGATAGAATATAAATTTCACAAATTTTTGACAGCATATTTATCTCTTCCACATAATTATCGCTCAATAAATCTCACAATTCAATACCATGCAATAGTGCTTTAATAGACTTTTCTAAAATGTAAATTTTGATTTTGCTCTTACAGATTTCTGTAGTTTGAAAGAGCATACATAGAATTTTTTATTGTAATTTCTGTAATAAATAAATTAGTAGCAGATATCAAGTCTGTAGGCCTGAAATGAGAACTTTTTTTAAATAAAGAATTTAAAATAAGAATTTAATTATTTCATACAATTATACAAATTATAATTTAATATATATTAACACATATTTAAAAAAAAACCTTTAAAAAAAATTATTGTAAAGATACATAGGAACAAACGTTTTAAGTTTACATTTATTTATATATCTTTTCTAAAAATATATCTCTGGTTTTAAAAATTTTAAATAGTATGAACACATAACTAAATTTTGCTGTCCAGTACTGGAATGATATAATGTTTAAAATGTAGTATATTTTCCTTTGTTCCAACTATTATTATTATTTCCAACTAATAGATTGCAATTTTATTATGTTTTAAATTAAATCATCATATATGAACGTGATCTAGTGGTTCATAATTTTTTCATTTTTGTTTATACTTATATTTTTTAAGCGTATTCATTTTCTTATCATAAACACTATTTATAATTTTTTTATCAGTAATATTATGTTTACTGCATAATATGTTTACTATATTAGTAATAACACAGTTTGGAACAGGCTTTTTGGTCAGCCTCAAAATAATAAACTGTGTATAATAATTCCAATCACAATCCCCAAGAGAATCTCAACACTCACCCTAAAAGTACCTAATAAAATCTACACCAAAATAAATACCCACTCGCCCACTAATAATAAAAAAAATCTCCAAAAGATCATAAAGAAACATAAAAGTTCTGGGACCTACTCGACCAGACCATAAATAACATCTCCAAAAATCAAGTTAAATAACTAATCGGAGACTTTAATGCCAAATTAGGCAGAGAAAGACGACTGCGAAATCATTGGAAAATGGCCTGTCCAAAAGAGAACATATGAAAACAGATGACAGTCATAGATCTCTGGAGAAACTGCAACCTAATCTCAAAATCCATATATTTCAAGAGAAAACCTCAATACCTGGAAACAACTATACTTAAGGAGAATGGCAACTGCATTATGTCTTCATCAACAAACACCACCACAAAGAGATCTACAATGTAAAATCCTCCAAGGAGTAGACACAGGCTCAGATCACTACATAGTTAAAAATAAGATTAAATTCACTCCTCAAAGGAATCAACAAAACCAAGCCCCTAAAACTAAAAGAAAAATAGATCCCTTTTAATTAATCAAAATTGAAGATCACCAAAAAGCAACCGAAAAAATAACAACCATGGATAAACTCGAAGACGTAGTCAACAACCTTAAACAAATCACAGAATTGGCCCCAATAAAACTCCATAAAGAATATCAATGGTGGAACAGCAAGTATAATGAAACAGTGGAGAAGAGACATCAAACGTGGCTGTTACACCAATCAGAAACATCCTTCCAAAATCTAGTAAAATAAAGGAAAAAAACACCCAAATCCTAAGGAGAATAAAAAGACAATACCATAAAGACACACTGAAATCAACAGAATTCAACAAACTCAGTCTAGAGACTCCCACAATTGTGAAGAACTAAGAGAACTCCTGAACTTCAACATCAGCACCCTAATAACAATACCACCTGAAAACCTCAACCCTCCCACAATAAAAGTCTACCAATTCCTGAGCAAGATAAAGAATTATAAAGTGGCGGGAGAAGAACAGACCTTTGTATAGATCTTGAAACATGCAGGAAGACCAGCAAAAATCGCCCTTCATCAACAGCTTCTCAACACCTGGATCAAAGAAAAACTACCAGAACACTAGACAACAGTCCTCATCCACCTGCTACACAAAATGGACCCTAACAAACTACAGGGGAATCTCACTCCTACCAAAAACAACACTTGGCACTGCTACCAAACAATATCGATGAAGCTAAAACACAGATACTAAGAACTTCAAAATGCTGCAAATAAAATTGGCCTCAAAATAACATTTGAAAAGACAGAAATTATGCCCCAAAAACCAACATAATTAAAAGACGTAAACATATATGGTAATAAAGTCAAAACCGTACCCAATTTAAATACCTCAGAAAAATAATAAACAACCTAAATGAAAAAACCTCAACCAAACAAAAACTAGCTAAGCCACATAAATTAACCTGGTACATCTACAGTAAAACATGTCTACCCATAAATTCAACAAGACACTACAACACAGTTACAAAACTGGAAAACACATAAGCAGCAAAAACACTCTCCCACCTGAATGAACAATCAAAGACTGAAAATCAGAAGAACCTGCAACAACAAAAAGTACCAGAAAGATGGAAAATGATGGGTCGTGCCCAACAAAGTTGTATACAAGAGTTAGATCCAATCTCCGATACCATGTGTAAAAGGAGATTAAGATTCTTTGGACACATCATGAAGTTGCAAAATTAGAGACTTCTGTAACAGCTGATACAGTACAAACTTGACTCGAAAAACACAGACAAGATGCAGATGGATCAGAGAAATAAGAGAGGATCTGAAGGAAATTGGCTTATACCAGAAGACATCACAGAAAAAACAAAATTAAATGAAAAAATCAAGGACAACAAAAATACTCATTTCACACTCGTAAAGAAATTACAACACAGACATTTTCAACAGCAGAAAGGGCATGAAGATCAGAATGTATGAAAACGTATTGGGAGGTTGTAAGGCCGAAACAGTCCCTACAGAGACTTGGATAATGATAAAGTGATCCTATATAGTCATAAAAGTTGAAAAAAAATATCTTTGTATTCTAACAAACGATCAGCTACATTAGATTTACCTCTTTTTTTTATTTTTGTATGCTGTGTAATGTCCTATAAATCTTTTTTTAAATGATCTATTTGTTTTACAAGCATAAATATCATTGCATTCATTACACTTAATTTTATATACTCCTCTTAATTTTTTCTCTTATTTTTATGATTGATATTTTTTAAATATTTTGTAATGTGATTATTTTGGTTTATATGCTTTTTTATAATTTTTTTATCATATACATTAATAATTTTTTCTATTATTTTATTTGTGTAATTGTATTTTAGGTAAAAACTATTATTATTAATCTTTGTTTGTTATTGTATTTTAGTATAATTAATTATCTTGGTATTTTATCTTCTAATTTTTTTCTTAATTTCATCATCACAACTATTAATTGGTTCTTTATTTTATTTCATATATTTTTTATTGTTTTTTGTAAGATGAATATCTTTAAATATGTTTTAATATGTATTAATCTTTTATGACCTTGGGCGGTTAGAATTTAAATATATTGTAATATTATTTGATGTGGGTTTTTTATAAACTGATGTTTCTACATACGCTATGTTTATTTTGATTTCAATATCTAAAAAATGTATTTTTCAGTTATTTTATATTTTTTATGAAAATTTAAATTCTTATTGTAATTATCAAGTTTAAAAATGGTCAAATATTTATTATTTATATGCCTAAAATATCATCTACATATCTTATCCACAATAATATTTATTTAATATGCCATCGATCAAATTACTTTCAAATTCTTGTATAAATATAATAGTAAGCAATCCCACTTGTTTTTAAAGACGTTTTCTCATACTCAAACTAATTTTGAAGACAAATGTTTCATAAATAGTTATTAATGCAAGGTGTATTCCAGGGTTTCATTTAATCTACTTTTTATTATTTCTACTGTCTTGTCAATTAGTATATTAAAGTACATGTTAGTGATATCAAAACTAACTGTTTTTGTGTCATAATTTACTTTAATAGAATTTAATTTATTTATGACTTAGTAACCAATTTTTAAGTTATATTTACAGGCAAAATTTATTTTTATTCTATGTAGTTTAACTACAAAATATACAGGTTTTGTTAAAGGTTAAAAATTTATTAAAGGTCTTATAAGATTATTTATTTTATGTAATTTTGATAGCCCAGTGAGTTTTGGGGGTGATGGTATATAGGGGTAAAAATTTTATAAATTTAATAATGTTATTAACACAGTGGTCAGTCAATATGTTAATGAATCATTTGAAATTTAAAAAAAAAAAACATATATAAATGCATTAATAATGAATTAATATGGTAAATTTAATTTATCTATTTACTGTTTTGAAGGCTTATATCTTATTTTATATGATAAAGGTGGTATACAAAAAATTCATAGAATAAAAAATTTTTAAGAAAAATATTAATTCAATGAAAAAAAAAAGTATAATTCAAGACAATAACATGTCAAATTACCTCGTAATAAAATTAGGTAACTATGAGGTTTTTTTGGTTCTTCGAAGTGTTGATTTATCAAAATTACAAATTGATCCCAGTAAAGCACTTCTTTTATCATCCACAACAGCTCCTTCTTGGTCTACTGCTGTCTCAACTGGTGATGACAATGTGAATGAAGGTGCAATGGGTGGAGGTGGGACAACTAAAACAATAAAAAATTAAATTTAAAGAAATAAAAATATAGTTCCAATAAATAAAATGTCTCATAAAAAATTAATGAAGCAACCAGTAGTTTAATCTCTGGTAGCAGCTTTACCTGTTTACAACTTAGCAAAAAGTGTTCAATCTTTTTTTTATCCTTCTGTGCATCCATAACTTAAATGTCTCCAATCACCAATTAAAAAAAGAATACATAACTTAATCTTAGCATTTCTCCGCTGATGTTTTAAATGTTTAATCACAGATAAACATACATCTTCATAACAGATGTATCCCGATTACAACTAACTCCAGGATAGTTAGCCCATTACACTATTATAATAGGTGCACTTATGGTTCAATCTTACTGGTCGGAACAGAACAGAACGCAAGGATAGCGGAAGTTTGTTTTCTACCTACTAACTGCAGAACCTGGACAAATGTCCCTTGTTGCTGTGTCTTTTTATTTTATCTGGTGGGTTATTTTGTTTAGTGGCAGTTATAAATTTTATTTGTTTTATTTTATTTACGGATGGATTTGGTATTTGCGTTCAGGTCCTTTAAACCAATGAGAAATAATTGACTGGGGCTGATACAGGGAAAGTGTGTATATGGTTTGTACTCCCAGCAATATTCCCCTTCAATCCGTCCTCTGAAGTTCTTTCAGTGCTACCGCATTTCAGTCTTAACAGGAATTTTCCTTCTGTGTAGGCCCTAGTGTTTGGAGGAAGCTTCAAGACACACATGTGTCCGGGAAGGGTTTGGAAGGGATTGCGTGGCCACCATCATTGTGCTAGTTTACCTGAAACAGACATAATAAAAGGCATTTTCTATAATGCAAGAAAGATATAACAGATCTCGTTAAGGACAATATGACAAACCTGTCATGTTTCAACCTACCTACATATTAAATTTTTATAAAATTTAATTTTTAGGAAGCACGGCAAAATTGCTCTTAACATTCCCGCTCGCACGTGCGCAAGAAAAACCCTAATAATGTTGAAAAATATTAATTAGGATGATATGGGCTTAGATTCAGATGTTTTCAATAAAAGTTGAAAGTAAACAACAATTTATTTAATTATTATTTTGAATAATTAAGTGTTCTACTTACTAGTAGTTAACACTGGTCAGGTAAGATATATTTCCTTTAGTAATAAAGAATATTAAATTAGGATGGGATCAACATAATACCAAGTCAATGGATTTTGAATAAAATGTTTAAAGATATTTTATTTTGTTTATCCAACTGAAGACTTCCACTAACTTGACCGTAGATAATAAAAAGGGTCCGGCCAGAGAGCAGCATCTTATCTATTTCCTGTTAAGGACACCTGCAGAGCATAATACAAGAAAACCATTCAATTATTAATTGTTCAATTATTATTAAGTACTCATTAGGACATTAAATTTTATCTAAACTATTGTAGGATATTATAATGGGGGTACATTAAATTAATATTGGTTCAAGTATTTATTTTACATTTAATTTGAATAAAATACAATTAAATGTTTAATTATTCGTTAAGCTCTAGTTAGGGTGTTATATTATACTTTCTCTTTCTGTAGTATTGTATGATACTGGAGTGGGGTAAATAAAATTGATTTAATTTTGGTAAAAAAAACAACCGTATGTCCATACATTTATGAACTGTAACAGCTTTATGTGCAATATAAAAACTTTATACGGACATCCCTTTTTAATAACCTTCTTTTTTTAAAGGCCCGCAACCATTTCTGGGAGTTCAGTGTTAGCTCACTTGATGTAGACTCCTGTTCTGGTTTATCAAACACAAACCCTTGTCCCACTTTTTCATGGTGGTTTATCTGACATGGCGTGAGGCCTTTTCCTCACACCATGCGGCGTAGGGTCCTCTTGGCAGATGTACGTGACACGGCTGTGCTCGGACACAGCCACTCTCCTGAACAGTCCATGTGCTTGTACTAAACCCACTTCTGACAGTTTTTATGTCCATTTCGTAGCAAAGAGTGGCATTTCTGACAAACATTGGTGCTCTGAAAATCATCCACAGTGCCACGTTTTGGACGACCTCCAGCTTTTTCTGGAACATGAAGCACTACACAGCCTCCTCCCATGCTGGGTAGGTATATGTCAGAATTTGCAAGACAGAGTCAGTATATATCTTAGTCACCAGCAAAATGAGTTTGGCTTGATTAAGGACTGGATATAGGGAAGCCCTGATGGCCTTTGCCCTCTACGTCACATATTTTACATGTTCCCCAAAGGTAAGCCGTTTATCCAGGACCACTAGCAGATACTTAACTTTTGTCTCAAAGTGTATTTTTCCCCTGAGATTTCCAACAGTCTGGTTGGAGAACGTTGCATGTGAATAGCATGGACACAAAAATCCGGCTCCAGTAAATCCAGCTGCCACTGGAGTGGCATTTCGGGATATGTAGTAACATGCTGTATCATCAGTGTATAAAGAGGTGTTGTCACTTTCCTACAATGACATATTGTTTGTACATGCAGTGTACAGAATTGGCGAAAGGACTGCTCCTTGCAGAACCCCAGCAGTTAACACACTGGTAGTTGATAAGGATCCCCCAACATATACTGCAAACTGTCTTCCCAGTAGGTAAGAACATATTAGCTTGATGTGGCAGCCAGGGACCATTGTATAAGCAAGTTTATATAGTAGGCTGTCATGCCAAACTTTATCAAAGGTTTTAGCCACATACAAGAAAACGGCTAGTCACCACTTTCCTGTTGAAGCTTCCGACAAGCCTACCCACCAGTCGAACTAGTTGGAGGTCGTCAAGTGGCCCTCTTTGAACCCGAACTGCTCAAGCTGAACCTCTGGCCCCACACATCGCCAAAGTCGCTCAAGGAAAATTCTTTCTAACTCTTACTGGCCATAACACTATATAGATCTAGATCTAGCAGGATCCATATAACATTTCATAATAAAGTAGAATTCCAAACAATGAAATGCAAATCATGTAGAAATTCATCACTATTTAATTTCATTTCTATTTATACTTTCATAAATGCAAAAAACTGAATACTAGCAGTCAAACCAGACACATGAAACTACTCATGATTCACCAAGCATGATTTGCCTGATATCACCCTCAAAATTAATACGAATCATTCAGGATTAGACTAAGAGGACCCTCAAGATCTGATGTAAAACCAATTTTTAGTGATTAGTAACAAAACAGATAATTTTTTTTAATTTGATTAAACAATATGGAAAAAACAACATAAATTCAGACCATAAGCAATATAATTGAGAATAAATAACTGTTGCCCTAAGTTGAATTTAAAACATAGCAATCTCTACCATCTCTTACAATCACAAATATTCCTAAACAAATTATATCCATTTAATAAAAACATCTTTGAAGTTCTTTGGCAAAATAGTCTTGAGTTATGGATGTCTTCATATCTTTGAGACATGTTTAAGTTATGACTTAAAGATTAATTAGTATTGTGTTAAAACTCCTTCAACTAAATCATAGAACTTACTAATGTGGGCACTTAAAGAACAGTACATTAACAAGAGAAACCTTTAGATTCTTACTGAAACCCTGCAAATAGCTGAAACAGATTATTAAAGGCAGATCAGACTATTTCCAGGAACATTAAGTTAATTCCCCATATAAAATGGGGAATTAACTTAATTCCCCATTTGGAACAAAAGCAAGAGAAACAGGATAGCAAACCCATGAAGAAAACTTCAATTACAAATAATCAGTATTAAACATGCCATCCAAAACACAGAATTTGTGTCAATGCTGTCTTCCAAATAGAAATACAGCTTAAGTTGCAAAAAAAAAAGAGGCACGTATGACCCTGTATTCCTATCCAGGAATTTCATTTTTTACCACATTTATGTTTGAATCTGTGTCCAATTTAACAAATGGAGAACACTATACAGTTGAAGTTGTTCAGTTTATACATTCCCTTATAATAAAGGGCTCTATACTTATTTGATGATTGTTTTTTGTGTGTAATAGTTTATTGTTCTAAAGCTCACAATGTAAGCAGAGAAAGTTTTTTTTAAATCTTTCTGAAAGTCTTTTGTTTATATATATTAACATGATGTATTTTCTCTTTTGTTTATCTTGTTTTTATTTTGTCTACGACTATGTCAATGAGAGTGCTCTTACATCCGAGTGAGCTAGTCTGTGAATCATACTTTTAAAACAAATAATTTACCTTATGGGCTCAGATTTGAGACCCTGCGAACAACAATAATGACTAATGACTAATAATTTTATATATAATAAGAAAGATTATTTTGCTTTTGTGTTGACAACATCAAAAAAGTTCATTTCTTTATATGTTTGCAACCAGCTATGAAATTTAGTTTGAAATATATTTTGTTTACATACGAGGGCCATTTGGAAAGTAACCACCTCCAGTTGGTTATAAATAAAACACAGTTGTAGGTAAATAATACATTTTATTATATATATCTTACAACTACATCTTTCCTCTACTTTACAACATAATTACAATTTAAATTTAGGCACTTATCATACCTTGTCACTAACTTAGAAATTCCAGCTGCCAAAAAATCTCCCACCTGTTCCTTACTTATGGAAGTTATGGTAGCCTAACTTTTCCATCACAAAATCTCGAACAAAACAGTTCTAGAAATTTGCGGGAATTCAACAGAAAGCTCCAAGATGGTAAATCGTCGATTTTTCACGCAATTTGACATCAATCTTTTGAACCAGTTCATGATTGACCACAGATGGACAGCCACTACTTTCTTCGTCATGCACGTTTCTTCATCCACTTTTGAATGAACGAACCCAATCATATACAACATAAGCCATCCTCTACTTACCTGTCGTGGGCTTCAATATATTTTTTAAATCTCTTAAACTGAAATCCTCTTTCAAAGGGCAACAATTTAAGCTAAAGATTTTAAGGTTAATCTGCTGAAAGTCTATGAGCATCCCAAAAAAAAAGGCCTTTCAGGATTTATTAAACCTTTATATATTTATTATGTATAGATCTTAAAAAGCTAAGAATAAAAATAATATTGACAGCTATAACGCAAATATAAAAAAGATCATGTTTTTAAGCAGAAAATACTATTTATATAAACAAGTTCCCTTAACTGAAATTAATACTGAATAAATTTGAGTAATGATATTAGCAACTAATTATAATTTTATAATTACACTATACGAAGTGCTACCCAAAAGTTTGGGGAATTTTACCAAAAAATAAAATAGCTCTCCATAACTTATAATTTCCACTGTCTCCGGTTGGGCATTGATACAGTGATCCCAGCGTTTTTCCCATGATTCCATGCATCCCTGGAAGTCTGCAGGTGTAAGTATTCAAAGCACGTTCTGTGGTTCTTCCTGAATTTCCTCAATTGTGTTAAAACAACAGCCTTTCAATTGAAATTTTATTTTCAGAAAGAGAAAAACGTCGTATGGGGCAAGGTCAGGCGTATAGGGTGGGTGGGGAATCACTACAATCTTTTTGGAAGCCAAGAAATTCCGTACGGCTAGCGATGTGTGCGCATTGTCATGGTGCAGAACCCAGCTGTTGTTACCCCACAGATCTGAATGTTTGCGCCTAATGCTTTCACGTGACCGCTTCAAAACTTCACAATAGAACATCCCATTGACAGTTTGACCAAGAGGAACAAATTCCTTATGGATAATGCCTTTGATGTGGAAAAAAACAATCATCATGAACTTGGCGACTTCCACTGCGACGACTGCTGCTTAGTTTCAGAGTCATACCCGTACACCCATGTCTCATCACCGGTTATGATGTTGGAGATGAAGTTAGGGTCATATCTTGCTGAATTTTTCAATTCATTACTGACAGCTATCGATTTTATTTCTGTTCACTGTTCAACTGGTATGAATTTTGCAGCAATGCATCTCATGTTCAAGCTGTCCAACAAGATGCGTTGCACGGACCCATATGACATTTGTATAATTGCACAAACATCACGGATTGCTTGTCTACAATCTGCAACAATGGCCTCTCACACTTTCGCGATGTTTTCCAGTATTGCGCTTATTGATGGTCTTCCTGAACGCTCATCGTCATCAACTGTCGTTCGTCCATCTTTGAATCGTTTATACCACAAAAAGTTTTACTTTTACTCATAGCATTGTCACCAAATGCTTCCACAAACATGCGATGGGTTTCTGCACCAGTTTTTTAAGTATGAAGCAAAATTTGATGCAGGTTCTTTGCTCTTTAAAATCTGGCATTTAGAACTTCGCCGAAGCAGTAAAACACAACGTTACACAACCGCACGAAAGTCAACAATGCAGCCTCTCACAGTCATAGCTGTTGGAACACTGATTCACAAAGAGTACTGTTAGCCACATCTAGCGGCAGCAGGTCGTACCAGCAATGGTTCGTGCACAAAATTCAAATTCCCCAAACTTTTGGGTAACACCTCGTATCTAGTTAGTATACTTTTATGATTTTAGTTTTTCATAGTTTTATTTCCATATATAAATTTGAAAAGCAATCTAATTCAAAAGCAAATCATGACTTCATGACTAAACATGATTTCTTAACCTTTAAAGAACATTAATAGGTAATTATATATGCACGATGCAGTTTTAATTTATGCAACAAATTTATGAAATCCAGAATTATTAAGAACCTTTCTAAATTCCTTATTGGATAAAAGTAAATGTGAACAATTAATCATTTTGTCAATCAAAATACACTGTGAAAAAAATCATAGTAAACTGTACGAGGAAAAGTTTTACCAGCAGGAGGAGTTAACGTTCCAGCAGAGGTGGCGGTGCTTGTGCTGTTTGGGCTATCTGATCTTTCTGGTGATATTCCGTTATTAGTAAGGCCATAGTTATTGGTGTCATGACCATTAATCTGAGATGTCTGATCAGCACTAATTTTCTTTTCCACAGTCTTCTAAATAACAATACAAAATAGAAATCTATGATTAAAACTCAATAAAACATACTGTTTTGAATAATTATATTTCACAGAACAAAATCTATAAATTTTATTAGTGATAATTATTAATTAATGTCAGGAATTAATAACTATGACTTAATAGAGTACAACAGTATTCCACAACTCAAGATATTTGGAAATCTAAGGCCAATCAAGTTTCCAATAGCTAGATCCATTTTGAAATTTTTCAAAAATAAAATGATTAACTATTACATAACATCTTTAAATATTAAAACTCAATGTCACATGAAAAAAAAGTTTTTTCAGGCACCGAATGAAAAGATATGGGATGAAGTTCTGAATGAAATTAAGGTAAAAAAGTGTACAAATAATTCCATGAATATAAAGTACAAAATTAAAACCATGAATTAAGCAAGGCTTAACAGCATCTATTTAAAATTTTAGATAAAAATAATATTACAAAATGGCAATAAAAATTAAAAATTGGCTTGATAGGAATTTTAACTACAAACAAAATTTGGAATTTTAACTACAAACAAAATTTGGAATTTTAACTACACACAAAGCTAAAAGAATATTTATGACAACTCACTAAAGCTTAGATAATGTTATATTGAAAGTACACAAACAAGCCTAATTGTGAGTTGGTACATCACTAATGTAGAACAGCAGAACAAGTAGAAAATAAGATATATTTGATTATGGATTATAAGTAATTAATACAGTAGACTCACGACTATCCAACCTAATAGGGCAGGCAGCCAGGTCAGATAGCAAAAAAGCCAGATTTGGCAAAGTTCAAAATTTAATGATTTACCATGAGTTTGACGATCTTTATACATACATACTGTACTGCAAAATATAGCCTTGTTTCAGATACAGTATATTTTAAAAAACTAATTACTGTATTACAGTGCATTTTTTAAAAATTATTTGTGTCATGAAGCAAAGATAAAAACAGAAACATTCTAAATTTAATTTATGTTAATGAAAAACATACTCTATAATCTGAATGCTTAATGTACTGTATTAATGTCAATAAAAATATACAGTACATACCGACTTACTTAATTTAAAACTTAAAAGTCTTTGATTGAAGTTTGCATTATCTGCTGCATTCTCTTCCTTGCTTAAAGGTCTTGCTATTTACATAAGCACATGATTCTGCTGGTGTCACTTCTTCCTGTGACTTTAGCGAGGTCTCTATCACCTTAAGAGGTTCACAGTGCAGTAACAGATTGGGTGTTTCTTCGAAGGTTCTTCACTTGTCTGTTCATTTAATACCATCACAACTATATCATCACCAGTTATTTCTTCAACTTCATCCTGCTCCATCCATTCTGTGATATCCTTCAAATCAGCCGCCTGGGAAATTTTACAGCAATGAAACAAGTTCATTGTTTTCTTTTGTAATTTCTTTGTAACACTGGTGTTTTCTACAATTTCCCACTTGTTACTGGCCTTATGATCTACTAATAATTTCCATGACCTCATAAGCAATATGCCCAGTATCTCTTCCCACACCTCAGACAACTATCATATAACATCTGCAACAATTGTTGCAACAAGTTGTTTTCATTCAAAACTAAGCAATTTTATTTACTTATTTTGTACATATTGTACGTAATTATGTCGAACTGGATAAGATGGAGACAGGATAGTCGCGAGTCTACTGTATTACAATATAGTATTATCATGTAGAGAGGTTTACTTCTAACAACTCTGGAGCTTCTCACAGTGGGCCTGAGAACTTTGATCCAGGTTGTACTGATAAAAAATCAGGTTGTACTGATAAAAAATCATTAGCTATGTTTTAAAATATATTTTCAGTACAATTTAAATAGTAAAATTTAAATATTTTTACTACGAATTACACACGTTAATGATAAACTATTGGTAGAGAGCAAAGTGAGCCACTGATTTTTTTCCATCACATTAATGTAACACTGATAACTGAAAATAATCTTTTTTGTAATTATATTAAAAAAAGTAATTATAAAAAACAAAAATTCCTAATATAAACTGTTATTAAATTAAGAATTTTTACTGAATTTTCAATGCTTTCAGATAAATTTTTTTTCTGTTCATTACATACAAATTTGAAATAATTCTTTACTATAGATTATAAAATATATGTGATTTATAACTGCTACAGAAAAATGTTACAAAAATAAATTATAAAAGAAATTGAGTCTGTTGATATTCAAATGAATCTGTGAACAGATCAGTCTATTTATTTCTCTCCATATCTGACTTAAGTTTATTGTTACCATTTTACATTTTTGAAAAGCTTATATCCAAATGTGAAAACACAGGCCTATTTCATTTAAATAGACAAAAATAGAAGAGAAATGAATGGATAAATACATCTCTATAATTAACTAAGTAATTATATATATATATATATTAATTACATTCGTCTACCAGAGAAATCGACAAAACATTATAATAAATAATCTGTAAAGCCACAGAATGTATAAAAAATTAACATAGATGAAAGTCTGACCAGTCAGCATGAGGGAACAGAAAATAATAAATTCACCTGTGACACAGCTCCACAAATATCAATTTGATATCTAACTAGTTAAAGTTCTATTAAAGTATGGGCACAAATGTAATAAATAATTTAAATTTTAAAATTTAACTGATACAAAATCCAATCATAATCAACTTACTGCTTTATTCTTCTTTCTTTCAATCTTTTGATCACCCTCTCCACTTAATACTTGCTGCATTTTAACCAGTCTTTTTTGATGACGAATCTGAAAAAAATACAAAAATAAGTTTTGAGTAATTCAGCTGCAGTTAATATAACACATTTTTTACACACAAACATTAACAAATATATATGAAAGAATCAAAATAGAATAAGTTAGTTGAAGCTTAAAAATTGTCATAATAACGCAAAAGCCTGTGCAACATAGTTTAATACAGGATCAGGATTTTACAGTCAATGCATCAAAAAGTTCAATCACCAAATCATCAAATTTAAGAAATCTGCCTCCATGTAGGTAATTAAATTATACTTCTGTACTGCAACAGATTTTCTTAATTGCTCAATAATTAGTCTGTTTTAGTTTTATTTGAGATCAATGGAGAATGTCTATCAGGGTTTTAAAATTATTTTAACATTCTCTTTTAGTTCCTCTTTTTCTCTTAAATAAACCTTCAGTTCAAATAACAATAATCAGAGTTTAAAGATTTTCTTGTCATTTCAGTCTAGATTGCACATTACTGACTTCAGTAATTTTCTCAAACTTTCTATTGCCAGTCATATGATTACAAATAATCCACATTAATATTATGCCATATTTGAACTAAGTCCTTATGGCTTTATATAATGTTTCTCGCAATGATATAAATGTGATGTGTAGATTACAAACTAAAATCCAGCATTTGGTCCTGTTTCCCAATTATGTTTTGAATAAAATGTTGGTCTGAAATATGTATCTTTTCAATGTGAAATTTTTAATGTCAAAAATGAAATCATGATAAAGTTTATCCCTTTTTTCATTAAGCTATCTTTGAATAGTATATATTAGAAGAATGTACCTGCATTTGATTATTAGGTTTACTCACACAGTAAGTATGACAAGTTCCCAAACTAAATTTCTGTAGTCAATACAAGTATCGCGCCATCTCTCGGACAACCAAGGATCTATGTAGTACGATGTATAACAAGTGTGTGTATAAAATTTCATCACTCCAGCCGCGAGTTATACTCGATCGCGTACATTGTGTTCATGTGACCTTGTGCAAGCTTTCAGCATGAAACAGAGAAGAATGATTCTTTGACTTCAAAGATCTTTCATTGAAACTTATTCTATGATACAGCAAGCATTAGTGATGAAGTCACATCTCGTACTACAACACACACATGGTGGAAGCAGTTTAAAGATGGTATAGAGTCTCGTTGGATGATGAATGAAACAGTAGGCCATCAACAGCTGTTCACGAAGAAAACATTGTGAAAGTGCTCGAACAACCTCATCTTACCTTTTGGGACATAGCAGAAGAGCTAAAAAGTGGTAATAATGTGGTACACACAACTCTTAACAGAAAAAATGATCTGCCAAAAGGTGTGCTCTTGTTTCGTTCCACACTTCTTGACCAAAGAACAAAATCAGGTGCGTCTTTCTTGTGCTCAAGGCTTAGTTGAAACTGCTGATAGCAACTCAAATTTTTTGAAAATAATTGTAACTGGGGAATGAAAGCTGGTGCTTCATGAATGATCCTCAAATGAAGCGTCAATCTCCTGCTTGGTTGAGTCCTGGAGCACAAAAACTGGTGAGTCAGCCAGCAAAAATCAAGAGAGAAAACGATGTTGATTGTATTCTTCGACTCAAAGAGCCTGATTCATCATGAATTTGTCCCAACTGGTCAAACCGTGAATTCTAAATTCTATTTGGAAGTAATGAAACACCTGATGCGCCGCATTCATCGAATCTGGCCCAAGCACTAGGATTCGAGCAGTTGGACTCTCTTGCACAACAATGCCCCAGTACACATGGCAACAGTTTTACCATGTTATTAAGCTGTAAATCAAATCACCGTCTTATCCCACCAGTCCTATTCACTCAACTTGGCTCCAGCAGACTATTTTCTGTTCCCAAAACTCAAGTTGAAGATAAAAGGCTGCTTTTTCAATGATATTCCAGCCATTCAAAGGGCTTGTACTGAGCAGTTGAAGGCGATTCCACAAAGTGATTTCTCCAGAGCATTTGACAGGCTCTACCGGTGCTGCAACGAGCATACAACTAGAGAAGGGATCTATGTAGAGGGCTGATGTGAGTAAATTCATTTATCTTTAAATTTGTAATTTTATTTAATTTAGTTTGGGAACTTTTTAGACATACTGTGTGTATACTTTTTTATGACAATCTTGAAAAACTGGTTATTAAAATATATACTAAACTTCCTTTTTACTAGTTTCGTCTGTATTATCTGACAATTTCCATGGCAGAGAGGTAACAATTTCGGCTTTTATCTACTCAAGGTACTGGGTTCAAATCCCAGTCAGGCTTGGAATTTCTCATATGTAATAAATTACAACTATCATTAAGTGGCTGCTATTGGGTAAAAGCTCTTCTTGGTTAGATATTAAATAACGTATTTTCACTTTACTTTGAAGTAAACAAAATATATGTTATGTAATATTTCTTTCGATTCCTTTAATCTAAAAATGGCCAAAAAAGTTTTAAAATAACTAAGAAATAATTCTTACTTGTTTGCCAAATTAATTATTTTTTCACAAGTTTCAGCATGTAGCCACATTTTTTTTTAAACTGACATTTTCTATGAAATAAAATCCTACAAAGGTTAAAAAAATTGCATTTAAAATGAACACAGAAATAGAATATTTTAGCGCTGTAATAATTATAAACTATTAAACTTGTAAATGGTAAATACTCATTAAGATCTATATTTTAAAAAAACCACTATACAGCACTCTTAATAAACTAACAAATTAAAATTAAATTGTAGCTATAAGCTCAACAAAACAAAACTGAAGGAATAAATTTCCTTTCATCAAATCAGGAAAAGTTTTGGTATCTAAGTGGGGTAACAGGATTCCCTGTTTTACACGTTTCCATTCTGGATGGACACACACACACACACACAGTATGTGTGATTGATATGTTATTTATATATATTAATTTTAGACAAAAAAAATATATACATATATATTAATATTAACTATACTACACACACATATATATATATATATATGCAAATGTTGAGACAGACGTGACTAAAAGGAAGGGAAATGACAAAGTAAGCACTTGTCAAATAAATTAAGGCGTAATGCATGAAAGTAAGTACTGGTCTTTGTGGTAACAATAGGTTTACTAGTACTGACCAGTTAGTACTGGCAGATGAAGTTAGTAGTACCGGAAGTAATCAGTACTAACTGACATAAGAAAGTGTATACTTATAGAATGCATTCAAACATGTTTCAATGTATTTTTATTTTATTCACTTAATGATAACCTATGTATACATCATCTAACAAACAGTTGAACATCTAACTTTAATAGCCTTATACATTCATTTCATATCTAAATAGTTCATTCAAAACACAAATGTGCTGCCAAGTCAAGTACAGTCACTAGTAAATACTTATTTTTTATTCTCATTTTCTTCAGTATGTACTTGAAAAACACAAAGTAAAAGGTATTATTTATTTTTATTCACCAGGCCCATTGTTTATTTTATGCAAAGGAAATGTAACATAAATTCTAATAGCATTTCCTCAGAAATAATCTATTAAAATAATATATTAATAATCTATTAAGTAACAGTTAATCACATATGAATAATAAAACCTTCGTTACATTATAAAATTGTTTGCTTTTTCTTTCACATTACTTTTATACAAGGATTATTTTTTTTCAAGGTCCAATCGGTCACGAAATTAAAACCACAGGGAAAATAAAAACTTTTTTATTTGTAACAAGTACTTATATAGTTACGCTATTTCTCTACATAGTCGCCACTCTGATTTAGACATTGTCATAGCGTAGTACCAACTTTCCAATACCCTCGTCATAGAGCGGAGCCGCCTGTGTTTTCAGCCATGTTTCTACGCTGGTCTGCAGCTCTTGGTGGAATTCATGGAACGTGGTACGATCATCACTGCAGTCTTATACTGCGTGACTCTTCAACGAAGAATTCTGAATTGCCCTACGAAGGGCAATTCAGAATAAGCGAAGAGGAATGTTGTCATCAGGCACTGTCTTTCTCTATGACAATGCTCAGCCGCACACTGCAGCTGTAACAAAGAAGCTCCTGCAGCGTTTTCGTTGGGAAGTGTTTGGAGACTTGGCTCCATCCAATTTTCACCTCTTTGGTTACATGATATGCTGGCTAGGAGGACAACATTTTGGCACAGACATTGAGCTGCAGACCAGCGTAGAAACATGGGTGAAAACACAGGCGGCTCTGTTCTATGACGAGGGTATTGGAAAGTTGGTACCACGCTATGACAAATGTCTAAATCGGAGTGGCGACTATGTAGAGAAATAACGTAACTATTTAAGTACTTGTTACAAATAAACAATTTTTTATTTTCACTGTGGTTTTAATTTCGTGACCGATCGGACCTTAAAAAAAAAATAACCCTCATAGAATAAGGTTTCTTAAACTTTGGTTGTATCTATTGCAATAACCAGCAAAAATTTATTCAAGTTTTACTGTAATGTAATTTTAAAATGGAATTCATTATAGTGAAATCTCACAGTATTAAAAAGGAAACTTACTGAACTTTGTAATAACATTAAATGCAGAAAATTTTTAAGTACAGTGAATAAGTAACAAATATTTAAATCTCCAATCTCAACCTTTGTTATGTATTTAGGTAATTTACAAGACGCATTTTATATCACAAAAATGATATAAATTTTTCACATCACTTACTTTTTTTTGTTCATCTTCCATTCTTGCCACAAACTTATTGCAAGATTCTTTAAGTATTTCTTTCACATGAGTAGAGAGTTTAATATGAGGACGTTCTGGCAAACTATAATGTATGCTGGAAAACACAGGCATACTTATTAGAGATTCTAAAGTTGGTAAGCCTGATCTACAAGCATTTGGTGACAAGATTCCCTCTAATACTGTCCCTGAAAAAGTAAAGAAACATTATTATCATAATTAAAAAGATTAAAAATAAATACAAAAATAGTAATAAAATATATAAACCTGCATTCATATAAAGATATATTTTAAAACTTACAAATTGCAACTTTATTGTAAAGGATATAAATGAGAAATAATATGAAAAAGCTGTACTATATATTCCTTATTTACCATTTTTACTAACAAAGTGAAAAATTAAAATAATTTTCTTGTAATGAAGAAAAAGTAATTTTAGTCATAACTCAACTACATCATTCACTATGCATCTTTATTTCCTGTTAAAAAAAAAAAGGTTTTTTATATGAATGCCATTAAAGTGCTAAAGTAAAAGTGTATCAAAAAACAAATTAAACTACCATAACTATAACATACAGGTTGACATGTAATTAAACTTCTTTAAAGAGCAAGATGTAGGACTAAAGAGACAAATTGGGACCTGTCATACAGATAAGTTCAAATTTCTGATGACTGTATTCATCACTTATTTCATGACCTTTCCATAAAGCACAGCAAGCTCTTAAGTACACACAGTATAAATTTATGAGAGCACACACATAGGTATCAAAATCCAACATGTTTTGTAAATTATTACATCCATCATTGCTACTAATCTTCAAATTTATTGATCCTTTAATAACATATTTTGATTTTAATGTTAGCTTCTTGGTATTTTTGTAATGAAAGTAAAGCATACAATATGCAATCCTTTGTTAAAAGTTGCAAACTTGGAAAGAAATTAAAATCAAACAATAATGAAGCAGGATCCAAATACAATGTAAATAAAAAAAAAAATGTTAATGATTAGTATAAAATATAAACATTATCAAAAAAAATAAAGAGATAATCTACCAACACTTAGTACTTTTTTTATTTTACTAATAAATGATAATACATATGAAAATCACACGAAAATAAATCACTGAATTAGAATTTTCTTTTTAATTAACTATTTATCTAATTTATGTCTCTGTAAACCAATTAAGGTTTGTAATTCATAAGACTAAACAAGAAAAATTAAAAGTATTTAAACACATTTGCTGCACAACATTTATTAGGTGTATCCCAAATACTTAACTTTTTCCATTTCCATTTCAGATAACCCTTATAAATCATATGAGGGTGAATCAAATATAAACCGGAATTTTTGTTGTCATTGATTCACAATTAATGGAGAGGGGCGTGGCTTCTCATTATTCTACATAGGGATGCATGGAGGGGATCCCACTCTTAAAAATCCAGCTCACTACTTTTTTCTAGTCACTATCACAATGTCAGAGCAGAAGGTATCATCACACACTGTGCAACGTATTATTATTAAATTTCTCACGGCAGAGGGTGTGAAACCACTGCAATTTTGAGAAGACTTCAGGCACAGTTCAGAGACAACGCACTTAAAAAGGCTCAAGTGTACAATGATTGGCATAAACAGTTTTCAGAAGGACAAGAACCAGTTGAA
Organism: Lycorma delicatula; assembly: GCF_047948215.1. Lineage (NCBI taxonomy): Eukaryota > Metazoa > Arthropoda > Insecta > Hemiptera > Fulgoridae > Lycorma > Lycorma delicatula. The sequence continues at coordinate 169,809,079 of NC_134457.1, forward strand.
AATGAGGTTAAAAATGTCACCCAAAGACAAGCTACTGCTGAAAATACTCTCATAGTTTATCGCCTTATTGAGAATGACCATCGATTAACAATTGGAGAAACTGCTTCTGCTATCGGAATAAGCTACAGCAGTACTCAGGCAATCATTATTGGTGATCTTGGATTTAAAAAGTGACAGCACGATGGGTCCCTCACCTTCTCACTGAAGGTCAAAAAAGTTCAATTGACTAGAGGTCCAGCTAGAGGTGCCAGCAATTGTGGAGTAGTTACCAAGCCGAAGAATTTTTTTTGGATTGAATCATAACCTGTGATGAAACTTGGGTGCACATTACTCTCCAGAATCAAAACAGGCAAGTATGAAGTGGCGAAAAAACAGAGAAACTGCATCCATTAAAACCAAAACTTGACTATCAGATGGAAAGGTTCTGACCACAGCATCTTTTGATTTCAAAGTTATTTTGCATATTGATTTTCTCAATGAATTTTGTATAGTGAATTCTACGTACTACTGCCAACTTTAAGACAAGCAAAACTCGCACTGTCAAAAAAGAAATCAGTTTCCAATCCAAGACATCATTCTGCTTCATAATGCTGGGCCCCATACCATGCACTCTAACTCAAGAAAAAATTACATCCTTATTCTGGACTAAACTGGAGCACCCTCCATATAGTCCAGACTTATCATCCTGTGATTATCATTTGTTTGGGCCACTAAAAGAAGCATTTGGAGGACAGAAATTTGATGACTATGCTGCTGTTGAAGTGTTCGTGCGTAATTGATTGACGTCACCCCACCTTCATTTTTCGCTGGGAAAAATGTGTTTCTGAAAGAGGAAATTATGTACAAAAATAATATAGTATGTATTTTTATTATTCTTCAATAAATTATAAAACAAAAATTCCAATTTATATTTGATTTACCTTTGTATATAAAAGTAAATTTTGTTTTACAGAGAAAAATTTATTATGACAACATTCAAATATTGCTTGACAGAGTGTACAAAATTAATGTTCAAATTTATTACACGCTAATTGTGCTTCCCATGTTCTTTCTTCTAAATAAGATCCTTTTGTTAACAAAAAATAAGGTTATATAAATATTAAAACATGATATATGACACCTATTATGGTGTCATAGACCGTGGTCATGGTCTATGAACAAATATAATGAATCTTTGTTTCTTATCAACCATAAATAGCAAACAATACTAATAAGTTTCAAAATTGATTACTCTGGATATTTATATTTGAAATTAATATTTAAAAAAAAAATTGTTACACTGAAATAAATTAACATTTAAAGTCTTATTATTACATGAAAAAAATATTTCTGTGATTCAATTACAACTTTCCTCCACAACAGATAATATAATTTTTAGTAAATTTTTTCCCAAATAAAAACTATTTTTTTTTTTATAATTGTTTCATTATATATTCTTTAAAGATGGAATTATATTTAAAAAATCTATTCTTTAAATAAGCCAGAAATTTGACAAACAAGCTACTGGAAAGAACTCAAGTCACCTACAGAACTGTGGGTACAGTAAGCAAACATATTAAGCTCCAACATATAAGTCAATCTCTCCTTTTTTTATTATAAGTATCAAAACTTATGCTAGTACAAGTTAGCCCATGTTCAGACAGGTCCCATCCTGCACTGTAGCCACTCCAGTCAACATCTCAGTGTAATTTACATTTTAGCTGTGTTCGTGAAGAGGTAATAATATTGTCAGGGTTGAAAACTGAATACTGCGCAAATTTGTGCATGGGTTAACAGCTGATAAGTGTTTAAAGGAAATGACTCCTGTGCTTGGAGAGGATTTTCCTCATTGTACAATATTTAGGTGGTAGGGAGAGTTTGAAAGAGGGAATTTTAGCCTTAAGGACATTCCAAGATCAAGCTGATTGTCTTCATCTGTGACTAAGGGAAAACATTGCTGCTTGATACAAACAAAGAAGTATAAAAAATGCTTGACAAAACATTTGGTGGTAAGTGACATAGCACCATGGTATGTGACATACCACCATAGTAGAGGTGTCCTTGAGCATTATGCACCAGCAGTTCATGCTTTTCTGCGAGATTATCTCAAGTTAGAATGCAGTGCCTTTGAGTGCTATACAACTTGACCAACAGTCAGATGTAACATCAAGCTTCATGATGCTGTGAAATACTGAAAAAGTTTGAAAATGAGAAATTTCTCTACATCAATAGTATTGCGACAGGTGACAAAACCTGATTGTACTACTATGATATCCTGACCAAGACTCAGAACAAAGTGTGGGTGTTTGAAATGAGGAGGCCCCTGAGAGCGTTCGAAAATCCAGATCAGAGATGAAGAGAATTGTGAATGTATTTTTGGTGCAAGAGGAGTTTTAGAGTGAGTTGGAAACTCACAAGACAGTTGTGAGTTGTCAAAGCTCTCAAGAAACTGCGCCCAATCTCAAGGATGGACACAAGATTTCACCAAGTTAATGTTCCAATGCACCGCTCCAAATTTTGCTTAGAGTAACTGACCAGCACTGGAAAAAAACTATTAGAGCACCCTCTCTACACTGCTGACTCGTTCAATGTGACTTCACACTGTTTCCCCAGGTGAAGAAAAGATTGAAAGGGAGGCATTTAACAAGTAATGATGATCTCCTAAGGGCTTGGGACCAAGGGTGTGTTCAGATCTCTGATTTATCATGGTAGGGTTTCTTTGAAGACTGGTTTCAAGGGATGGAGAAGTGTATAATATATGATGGAAATTATATTGAAAAATTATAAAAAAATTAAGTCAATGCAATACTTCCCTATTCCCCTTTGTATTTAAGATAAATCAGATGCTTAATTTTGTAAATACAATAAAAAAAAAATGCCATAAAAGAACTTAAAACATTTTATAAGCAACAGTATGCAAGACTACAAATATAAAATATTAAGAGGTCCAGTAAGTAGTCCCTTTCATATTATTCACCTTCTCTTAATTGGATAGATAGATTACATAAGAATTCTGTCAGCTGCCAGTACAGTTCTATCTGAAATACCATTTGGTAGCTGGGACTTTAGTGGGGCTCAATGTGGTTACAACATCTGCCAATGGAGCTGTCTGCTGACTTTGTTTCCTATTCAAGGGTTTAACAAAAGTTATAAAACTAAAAACTGATATCTTTATTATCCCTCTTGGAATCTAAATTTAAGGAGGTTGCAAAAAGGGTTCATTCACCAAAATTAAATAAACAAATCAAGATAAGTACGAAAATAATTACAAATAGAATAATTATAAACAAACATAAAAAAGAATGTATAAGCTTCAAATATAATGTAATAACCTAAAAATGAAAAGCAACTAAAAATTGTTGAGGTGAAGTTTCTTTTGTTATAGATTTATAAAAATAGATTTTAAAATTACAACTTCTATTAATAGATGTGTATTTATAATTATTTTATAAACTAACACACATTTAAGTAAAAATTAATAAATTATTTTACTGAAAAAGAATTCTTCAAACAATAATATCCATGTTATTTTACAAACTCATACTTTAATATGTAATATGATGAACAATAATGTAATGTGATTCTTCAGATTATTCAGCATTTATTTAATTATTGCAAAATTGAGTTTTATATATTCAATAGATGTAATTTGAAATCTTTAGGTTATTTTAAATAGCTTTTTTTTCTATTAAAAAGAAAATGTTTACTTTGATATAAAGTTAGCATGAAGCTAACAAAATAATTCATATCTTATTGAACACCATATACTCAAAACCTATAACAACTAATATAATTCAAGAAAATCAAGGTTTCAAATCATTCAATGAGTTAATAACAATATTCAAACCTCCATATGAATAGCAACTTCAACATATGAATACCAATTTTAGAATAAAAGTGTAAGCATTGGTATAAAATGGTTGTACTTGTTCAGTACCATGTTTTGTTTTCTCTTTATTTAATGGTAAACAAACTGTCTGTCTATTCTTCTTACTTCATAAAACACATAAAATTTCTTATTTAAGTTAATGAGTTTAACAGCTGATATTTATATTATCTTTTTCTTATTGTATTGTTACTCTAATACAAACATGTAACTTAACTCTTAGTAAATATAAATATATTATTCTACTAATAAGGACATAATGAATTACATGTACACTATTTAAACATAATATAACCTAACATAAAATGTAAAGGATATCCTGTGTAAATATATTATAATCAACATAAACACGTGTTAAATAAACATATTTTCAATAGACAACATAAACAAGTTGATAAACAATCAACTTATTTAAAGACATAAATGATCTAGCGCCGTAAGTTCAGAATAATTAAGGCATAGTTATTTAAACAGTACTAGTGCCCTGTACAATTATAGCTACAAGTACAACAAGAACTTCCTTTTCTTCTTTCACTTACTTCTGCAACTATCTTTTATTACTTCTTTTATAATATTGCTTAATATTTTTACATAATTTTACATTTCTGAAATAAGGAGATCAAATTATACAAAACAGTAATAAAATATTCATTTATTTAACATTGCACACGAAGAGAAACAGGAGTGCATTAATAAAGCTTTAACCACCTGATTTGTTGATTCAACAGTTTGAACAGTTTTGTTGATCCTTAACCATTCTCCCAAAACTAAGTATCATTAAGTCTAATACAACCAGTACATCCAATATTATATAATTTCAATAACTTAACATATTAAATTATTGATAATAAAAAGTGCTCATAGAAAAAATTTCTTACTCAATTCAGTTGGGCAGCTATCAGGTAAATAATTATCACAGACAGGTACTTGTAGAGGCCGACCAAACAACATTTCATACAATACATGACCAAAACAATATACATCAACTGCCTCTAATGTTGATATTTTACGATGCTGCATGAAAAATGGACGATAATATGATGGCACACCTAATATCCCATTTTCAATATCCAATAACTTCACAATATCATTTTCAATACTAATGTTGCCAGTATGCAGATTACCTATTATAAAAAAAGGGGAACAAACCATTTAGAAAACACATTAGTAAACAAGAAATGTAACAAATAAATAATAAAAATATACTTTTCCCATTCTCATTAAAAAAAAGAAGAAAAAACTTATTTATAATGAACATTTTTCATTTATTGGCAGGTTCATAATTAGTTAATTACTAAAACTTAAAATTTCAGTTATCTTGAGCTAGAAATACAGTTAAATTACCTGTTTTCAAAATAAAACTCTGCTTTACCTCTGATAGTTTTGTAATAAACTTACAAATATACAATGTAATTGTAATAAACTTACATTTATAGCTGCAGTAAGATGTAGCATAATTACCTGAAGCAGTCTACAGATTTAATTGAACTGCAATTCAATCATTTAACTTCAGTTTCATGAAAATTGGTTAGGTAGTTTTCAAGAAATGAACTAATATATTTTATAAATCTTTTTACATCTTTTTACACTTTTATATAAAATACATATTAATCCCAATAGCTCATTTTGATAGTCTGACAATTTTGAGCAAAAAATAAAAATATATGACTGTCTTTATTTAAAAATTCTCTAGTAATTCTCTACTGTTGCAGGAAATAAAATATACTGAATGCCTAGATATTTTTTTATTCTATTGCCACTGTTTCAGACTACATAACTTCTGTATTCTCTATGCACTAGTTTTTTGCAGCAACAATGTATGAAGGTTAAGTATTATTGATATTAACATAATGATATTCTTAAAATTATATTTATATTCTTTTATTGTTGATCTTGGTTGAACTTAATTAAATTAAAACCGAATAAAGTTAAATGAAACCAAAAATCTATTTTATTTCTACTTTTTTTTTTAGTTGTTTAAATAGATTAAAAAATTGTTTTCTTTGTATTTCTCATGTAAACGTTCAATTTTTTAACTTCAAATTTTAAAAACCACTTAAAAGAATTAAACTAAAAATCATCCTGACCTATTAAAGAAATACCTAAAAAATGAAAAAATCTGAAATTATAAGCCTTTAAAGCACAGATCTTTTACCAACTAAAACAAAATACTCATATATAAAAATTACACAACTGAAACTTCTTAAGACAAACAAACTGAAAAATACAGGAACACACTCACCGTACAGTATTCCTTTATCCTTTAGAAATACTAAAACATGAAGTATTTGACTACAATAAAAAATAACTTTTTGTGTTGGCAAGGCACTACATTGTTTTGGATTTGCATACTTTTTTAAGAAAGGTAACTTTGGTTTGGCATGACATATTAAATCCCTTAGTGTGCCTTCTGGTTTTAACTTTCTGATAACATATGCACCGCTCTCAACAGAACCACAGGATTCAATCTCTGATATATTCCTATGCTAAATTCAAAATAAATATAACATAAGTATAATAATGTAAGCCTGTATATAATCAATATTAAAAAAACAACATATTTTTAAATTGATAGAAAGATAAATTTTCTATCAATTACTCAAGTATTAATCTTAAATGTTTCCACAAAAATAAAATCTATACATCCACTATCAAATGTTAATATTATAACATTCTACTGTAATTTCAAAAGTGACTCATTTTTCTTTCATATGGTTAAGATCGGTGTGCCAACCACATCAAACTGTGTTCTCCTTAAATTGAGTTTAGTGGTTTTTGAGTATTTTTATCTTTAATTCACAAATATCTTTTTACATCATCTACTACGTAGGATAATTATTTATTTTTAATGTTTTACATTAATTTTTCATTATCTATAATACACAAAAAAATATATAAAAAGATTAGTACTTAAATGGATAACCCAAGACATAAACAATATTTTCATCTCCCATTAGGAACAGTAAAATCAAATAAATCTGTAATTTTCACATTGTTCTTATCATCTATACTCATTGATTACAAAATATGGAAATAATTCACTTTTTTTTACATATGATTGCCCTGCCAACAAAGTTCCAAATTGATATTTATTATTTTACTAGTGAAATGGGCTTTGATTTCAAATCACTTAAAATTTTAATTTCTACTTCTTACTATAAAATATTTATCTCTTTTAATATTGGAGGACATCATTCAATAGTACATGTACAATCTGGAACATTTTTAACTTGGCAACCTGTCAGAACAGTTAAAACATGTATACTTGGCTTCATGATTTCTGGAAAGTATACAAAACTTTTAGGTGTTTTGTGGTTGAATCTAAAAACTTTGGTCAACTTAAACACTTCATTTGCCTAAAAAACTATGAAACATTTTTACTTTATTTACATTTAATTCTATACTAAGCAAGATGTAAGGGAATATCTTAGTGCCAAACTGGGTGACAATAAATGTTACTGATAGTGATTTCAAGATTTAAATCTTCATGATAGTAAAAAAGAACTAAAACTCTACAACTACAATATATCGTCAATTAAGAAGAATGGATTACAACAAAAAGCCATGGCAGGTATTCGAAGCAGAGTTAGAAAGGAAAAAAAGATAAGGATAACTATAGGTAGAATGGGAATGTATCACAAAAATAGCAAGAAAGATAAGAAAAGGAGAACAGGAATTTATGAAATGGTTACAGAAATTGATTAAAATCCAATGCTGGATGATTGATTTAATAATAAAATTAGTTATTTATTTACAAAATTCAATTTATTTAATAATTTTTCTAATTTTGATCTATCCTGCACATATCAATCAGTGTAAGGTAATAAGACGGGGGAGGTCTGTTTTTCTTATAAAATAAATATAGTAATTGCAATTTTTGGCATTTTCTTCACAATGAAAAATTGGTTGGTTAGGGGCTGTGCATAATGCATCATATTTTTCCTGAAAATGCAATCTACCATACTGAAATTAATAATTAAAAAGATCCCCTATGAATGAACCATTATAGTCAACTTAGTATAAACTTGCAAATTTATATAAAAAGATTTTGAATCCATGGATTTATATTAATTATTCAAAATAATCAGTCATTTTTCTCAAAAAAATAACATGTCCATCACTCTACAAAGCCAAATAACAGAATGTTTGTTGTGCAACAAAACAATATTTGAGCGTATGGAAAGGACCTTATTATGCTTCTGTAGCCATTTCAATAAATTACTGAACCATTTAAAAAAGGTCTTCTCACCAATTTATTAAAAATATAATTAAGAGATTTTCCTTTAGAGAAACAATATTACTATTTTGATGAATTTTTAATTCCTAATTAAATTTTTTTTTAATCTGAAAGAAAAAAATGTGTAACAATTAAAACGAAATTACTGCTAAATTCGAACAGAAATAACAAATAATTTTTATCTTTACAATTAATTTACAGATAACAAAGTTAATTATTAAAGTAAACAACTGACTGATCAACTATAAACTATACAAGACTAATATAAAAATATGATTGTAAATTTTCACACATACCTGTAAAGTTGACAGAGACTTAAAAAGAGCATGCATATCCTTGTCACTAACATATTTATCTGGTCCATATTCACACCAAGATAATATATATTCATCTTTCATATTTGAACTGTTAGATACATTCTTTTTTTTAACTTGAAAATAATGTTTACGAATACGCCATCCTATATCTGGTATTGACTTAACAACATCAAAATCTAAATCCCCTCTAAGTGCTATTGACACATACTGTAAAGCCAACTCTAAATTAATAAAACAAACAACAAAATAAAAATAAACAAAACTACAATTTATATAGCTGATAAAATAGTTTGTTTTTTAATATTACCTATAATAATTATAACAGACACTTCCTTTTGGTCTAGCAAATGAAAATCAATGCACCTGAATTTAGACTGAAATCGTTTCTCAATAAACCGTAATAAAAAAATCAAAAAATCAATATATAAGGCATGTTTTTAAAAAGTACTGTTTTGAAATTACGCTGTGGTTGGTATTCCATACATGCGCACTGTGTACCTGCATCTGTTGGCAAGCCACAGATGCCATTACGGAAATATTCAACTGTGTTTATGTTTGTTTGTGAGTATTTAAAATGCCTCTGCTAGTCAAGAAATCTGCCGACCATTAAATATATGATGTGATTCGTTTTCTTAGTCCTAATGATGTGAAAGCAGCTGAAATTCATCATCGGATCAGTAAAGTGTATGGAAAAAACTTTATGAGTGATAGAATAGTACGAAAATGGGTTAGAGCTTTTAAAGATGACCACCACAATGTTCATAATGAGGAATGGAATGGACAAAACTTGTTATTAATGTGAAAAAATCATTTTGTTAACGCAACATAATATGAAGATGAACTTTTTATTTGAAGACCCACTCAAGCCAAAATATTGGATGAAGTGACTTGAAACTTATGAGGATCTATACTTTTAACATATGTAAACACTACATTCTGCAAAAATTGTTTGTCAAAGTTCTAGAGGCTAGAAATAGATAGTATATAGAAGTAAGGCGGCAAAAATTGTGTTTCATGCATTTTCCTAGAAAATATTAATTGTTTATGTTTGTTGTAGTTTGAATAAGTTCTTTATAAATGACAAGTTTTTGTCATTACTGAAGATTTGGTGGAGAAAGTTGATGAAAAAGTGAGAGAGAACAGACGCTTTATGATTTCTTCACTATCTAAAGAGTTTCCTCAAGTTTCAGGAACTGTTGTCTATAAAATTGTGACCAAACGCTTAAATTATTGACGATGATGGTGTCAAAGCAACCATGTTGCAGTAGTTATTAAGTCAGGCGGCAGACTTCTATGATGACGGAGTTCAAAATCTGGTTGCATGATACAAGTGCCTTAATATTGGTGGCAATTCTGTAGAAAAGTAGATTAAAGTACAGGCTTTCACGTAAAAACAAAATTGTTAAGAATAGTGTACTTGTTTTTTTTTAATTTTCAAAATGGTACTTGCTTTAAAAACATGCCTCATATATCAAACCAAAGCTTGTTCCTTTCTACATTAATTTATAAAGAACTTATTCAAACAACAACAAACATAAACAATTAATATTTTCTAGGAAAATGCATGAAACACAATTTTTGCCACCTTACTTCTATATACTATCTATTTCTAGCCTCTAGAACTTTGACAAACAATTTTTGCAGAATGTGGTGTTTACATATGTTAAAAGTATAGATCCTCATAAGTTTCAAGTCACTTCATCCAATATTTTGGCTTGAGTGGGTCTTCAAATAAAAAGTTACTATCTTCATATTATGTTGCGTTAACAAAATGATTTTTTCACATTAATAACAAGTTTTAAAACACATTAAAATAAACATTCGAAATTCGGACTTATATTAAAAAGAAAGAGTGAAGTCAATTAAAAATCAAATTCATTTCAAAACTTCTGTTCAGTGGCTTGTTCCATTGTCAATCATGACTTCCCCATGTTGGTCACCACCCACTGTTCATTGAATTATTACTGAAATGTAGCTGCTTATAAACATATATTAACCTTTTTAGATTACATCAACATTAAAGCAAATAATTTTTATTTGTTTTTAATAAATAATTCACATTTCATAAAACTATTAATGATTTTATTTATTTTGCAGCTCAAGTTAATTATTTAATTTAAGGTTATGTGAAAACTTATTCATTATCAACAAAAACAATTGTTTCATTCAGGCCAATATTTCAATTAGTATAATGGTTGTAAACTACCAGTTTTATGTAAATTACATTTATTTAAGAACAATTATAATTATGCGCATGAATATAATTGTAATGGGTGCGTGTGTTTATATGATTACAATTATGCTCCTTTAATTGTAATAACTGATAATTAATTGGCCATAATTACAATCACACGTGTGCGCATGCACATGCGCACTCATACATGAACTATATTATAATGTATTAACTGTTGATAACTTGTTTATTATTTAGTTATAGCAGTAACAAAATAAATTTGTTTTAAAACAACATATGTTATAATAGAAACAAAACAAATATGAGCAGTTGTAATAATAAACAATAATATATGTTACCATTTTCAATAAATCAAATGTCTGCAAAATAAACTGAAAACTATAAGTGGAGTATTTTGCAGTTGTCTCACCTTGTTTTCTCTGTTTTAATAGAAGAAAAAAATGATACAGCAATTTTCAGTTTTTCTTGCATTTTGTGTATATACATGATGCACACTCATGTATGCAAGAGTAAATATTGAATTTCAATTTAACAGTATATGAGAACAATAAAAAAAAATTGAAACTAGTATAAGTAGTCAAATAACACATATTACAGAAGTCATACCGGTCCATTCAGTAACACATATTACCGAAGTCATTGTTAATTGGGCTACTTTTAAAAGTATTTCCAAATAATTTGGTTTAATATATAAATTTTATTTGACCATGTCTTTATAACTGTCCTAAATGTACTTTAAGAGTAGATAAAAAAAAAGATGTTATTTCTAAAAGTAACATCTTTACTATTAATAACTTATTGATGTTTTGATATTGATAATTTGATAGGCTGCAATTTACATAGTCATGGAGTGTGTACTTGATTCTCTAACATAAATAACCAAGTCAGTGTACTTGATTATATACCAAAAAATGATCATATCTTGGAATTTATAGACATTTCCATTTTACTTCAATTTTCTACAGATATGAATCTTCCTTTAAGAACAGCTTTATTGTTCAATTTCTGTTGTACAACTGTTTATTAATGAGAAAAAAATCATTTCAATATTGCAACAAGATGTAAAGGTAACAATTTTTTTAAACATTTGCTACGTCAAGATATATATTTAATGAAACTATCTGAAAGTTGAGGATGAAGGTAGTAGGGGGGGTCCTTCTTTTAAAATACATCATCACATTTAATTAAAAATTTTGTTGAAATTCTAGAGGTCAGAAATGGTACATATAAAAAATGACCACAAAAATCCTTCAAGTATGTAAACATCACATTTATTGTTCTTTGAATAAATTCTTTATAAACAAGTACAAAAGAGAAAGAAATAAGCTTTGGTTTGACACATACTGAATTATTTATGAGAATTTGTGCAGTCTAAGTTCAGATGTATTTCTTTATTTGCTAGACTATAATAAGAATTAAAATTAAGCTCAAGCAAGAAGTAGTTTACACATATATTTTAAATGAAAAAATATACTTTAAGAATATGATCCACTTTCTTATATTCACCACATCCTTGTGAATTACCTGTTATGCAGCATTGCATTACAAGTTTAAAGTAGGGGCTAACACGCAAAATATGCTAGGAGGTAATGAAATGATGTTATCTTATGTTTTATGATTTCTTTGGGTCGTCCATTTATATTCATATATTTAAATTTTCTGTAGTGCATTTCAGCTATTTACACCATTTAGCTTATAAAATATGGTAATTCTAATATTTTAACTGAGATTATTAATGTAATATTTCCTTGTGATTTTATTTTGTTTTTAGCCTGTCAGAGACCTTATCCTTTTATGCAGTATTTTTATGCAGGATTTTAGTTTTTAATTCATTTTTAATTGTCAATTTTTAACATTTATTTTCAGTATAAATATCTTGTCCAGGCACTGGTGGACTTCACTGTGCATCCAGGGAAAAACTGAGACATCCACATCTCTGACACCACACACCTGAGGCAACATCTCTTCCCTAACCTGTGATGTCAGGCGATCTTGACCTTTGCTTGAACTGGAACTGGCCTATGTTATTTACTTTGGTACACTGGTACTACACCTTTGGGAAGGGGAAAGAAAGTATTAATTTTTTACAAAAATTTTAAAAAGCAGTGGGGAATTTTGGCCAAAATATAATTTTAAATCTTTACTGAGACACTTAAGCAAAACGTTTTCTTAGAAAAATTTTATTGAGATCACAAATTACTTAAAGAAGTTTTACCCCTCCAAAAAAACATTACTAAATATTATTTTTTTAAATTATATTTTGCTTCAGAAAAGGAGTTAATGGGAGTATTTTGGATCTATATTTTCAATATCAGTAATTGAAGGCTTATTGAAGGGGTGGGGTAGTTTTGGCCAAAATAAAATTTCAGATTTTCATTCCAAAATTTCAGATCTTGTTTTAGCAAAAAAATTCTTACAAAAATTGAAATTTTTTTGAAATCACAAATTACCAAAAATCTTTATTTAATATTCACCGTCTACAGAAAAATAACTACACATTTTTCATTTTTTAGCTATACCTTGTTTCAGAAAAGATGTTAACGAGGGTGTTTTGCATCTATATATTCTTCAGCAGGCCTTCAAATTACTACAAAAGGTTTTTGCCCATCTCTTCCAATGGGCACAATGGAGATAAAATTACTGGAGTCCAATAATTTTGTGTCCAGACACTGATAACAACAACTCGTACGCTTAGGAAAATAAATTAAGAGGCTTTGGTTAAATAACATATAGCTAAAAAAAATGTATTTAATTATTACACATTCACAGTGGTACCTACAGGCTAACAAACAAACAAAGTTAACCTCTATTTTTTTGGAAAAGAGATGTGGATTCTGTAGTGTGAAAATGCTATGTCACCAGAATTTGAACTCAGAACCTTTCAGACAGTAAGCAAAGAGACTATTATAGCATTCATGGTCAAGATGCTTCATTTTATCACTTTAATGTAAATGTGATGTGGTAATTTTCTTTCATCTAAAACCATGAATTTACAGATTTCTCAGTCAAATATGTAGTAACAAAAATTATTAGTTAATTAAAACAAATAAAATTATAATTACAAAAAAATTACCTTGAAAAGGAATGGTGTAATTTTCAGGATCTAAAAACTTTTTAACTGGCAATGAACATGCTAATATAGGATTCATTAGAACTATATTTAAATATTTCTGAAAAAAATAAATAATTTTAAATTATAATCACACTTCATAAATGTTGCATAATAATACAATTATGTGTAAGCATTAACTATAAAACACTATAAGCAGTCTCATTCACAAATAGTATCTTTATTAGTATCTTTATTGAAGCATTATTAAGAATCATTAATTTAAAACACAATTTACTCTTTTTGTGTACTGCTTCAATTGAAGAAAATACTAATTAATTTATTAACTAAAAGTTAGAAGTAAAAGAATAACATTATAATTAATATTTATATCAATCAAAATTAATTTAACAATTATTAGTAATATATTTATTCTATTAAAAGTAGCTGAAAATTTATTTCCATAGTGGTTGACAAGCTGAGAGTCAAAGATGGAAAAGTCTTTTAGGAAAATTCCACCGTTTGGCAATGACCAGAAAAGATAGCACTCAGATTCAAGATTGACCTTTAAAGCGACAAATAAGACCTATATGATAACAAATGTCCATGCCCTAACAATAAAAATGTAAAAGCAAAAGAGGAACTAAATACTGAAGAATTTTGCGAAGAAATTGATCACTCGTTAAGTGATACTCCTGATAATCACATAAAAATCCTGGTGGGGGTCTAACGCATGAATTGATCTAGAAAGAAATTCAGAAACATTACAGGAAGATGGAGAGCACATAAACATACAAATAGAAATGAACTAAGATTGATAAACCTCTGCCAAGAAAACAACCTAATATTGAAGACTTCAGGATTTAAGAGAAAAATAAACTAGACCATGCAATGGACAAAAACTATCATGAAGAAATCTATAATGTAAAAGTATTAAGAAGAGTTGACATACACTCGGATCACTACATTTCAAAAATAAAAAAAAACTAATCCCAAAATGAAAGTCTATAAACAATAATAAATTCTAAGAAAAAAGAAAATACGAACCCACAAAAATAATAAACAATCACACATTCAAAGAATCAACTAAAACCCTACTGAACAACAGACTAGAAGAACTGACCAGTAAACTCAACTGCTGAAGAAAACGCTCCACCAAATACAAAGAAAAACATCAGTGGTGGAACAAAGAATGTTTTGAGATCATAAAAAATGCCACCAAGAGTAGCTTCCAAGAGTACCATCAAAACAAGGAGACCAGAGAATCTTTTAAAAACCTGCTAGAGGAATGAAAAAAGGCAGCAAAAAAGATAAGAAGAGTGAAGTGCAAGCATCAAAAATCTATCCTAGATACTATCGAAGAAGAATTTAACAAACATAAATAGACTTTTATAAAAATTTTAAATCCCGCCTTTATAAATATTCCCCCTCCAACCCTAATACTTAAAAATAAGGAAGAGAAACTGAAATAATATGGAGAATGCACAAATATTAGCAAATCACTTTCAGAAGTTATTGAACTGTAATCTCTTAAACTTCAACCTTCAAACAAAAAAATAAAACATCTTTGGAAAATATCATCCCTCTAACCATAAAAGAAGTAAGATCAGCAAACTCTTAAAAATTAACAGTAGAACTGCGGAAAAATGCTAATAATCAAACAACTGAAAATCTCCACAAACATTAAGTATAAAGATTTAATTTGATTAAAATTTTTTTGAACATGGAAGAAAAAATTATCCTTTAAAACAAGAAAAAATTAAATTCTGAAACAGAGAAATTACAATATCACAGAGTAACAGAGACTCCAGAGGGCTAAAAGAATGGAGAGTATTGGGAAAAGAAGAAAAATTCCCAGAAATTATTGACTCCAATGAGAACCTAAACCACAAAAAAATTAAATAGAACATAAAACATCACATTACAAGCTGTACAGAACAGTTTTACCTACTCCAATTCAACAATATATTTAAAAGTCAAAGTGATACATAATGAATTATCAGAATGTAATCTAAAATAACATTATGCAGCATGATTAGACAATGAACTTCAAAACATTCCAATAGTTCAGAATGCCTGGCAGATTCTGAATAACAAAAAATTAAATAATATTTTGATTTTGTTTTTGAATAAATCATCTCACAGAAATATTTTGTTAATCCTATACTTACTTGCAATTTCCTAATGTGATGAGCTATATTAAATAATTAAGACTCTTTCAGATAATGATTAAATGATTACCACCAATAACAATGGATTTTTATTAAATTTAAATACAAAAATGCAACAAAAAAAATAACAGGAAGTTTGATTACTGTAAATGTAAAAGTTATGCACAAACACACACAAAAATACTACTGCTACTTCATGCTAGCCGACTTTAAATTTCCAAAAAATGAAGATAACTAACATTTTTAAAAACATATAATTAATATATAACTAATTAAACAGGATGCACCAGTAAACCATAAAGAAAATTTAATGTCAGTACAATACATGCAATACCACACAATAACCCAAAAGATCTGAGGTGATTTTTTTTTTTTAAACTGAAGGGGGAACAACCAAAAATTATCACCCCTCAACACCAAAAACAAGAAAGCAGGATTGATTACCAACTAACACTTGCAGTCATAAAAAAAACTAATTTACATGATCATAACAGAAACCAACTTTTGGGAAAGGAACTTAAGGAAAGAAGAAAGTTTAATGTGTATAATAAGTGACTGTTGTAAAGGTTGAGGTAAAAAGACTTTAATGATAATTCAAGAATATAAGCCAACAACCCAATATATATATTGATGAAAAGAATACTATAAGTGTAGCACCACGAATTATGAAAAAACAAGCATCAGCATTATATTAAGTGACTGAAATTTTATAGTAGTGGGTGAAAGTAATCATGGCAAAATATCAGCAACAGCTGGACTGAAAATAATAAAAGGGCAATGCAGGTAATTTCTGAATGAAGAATTATCTGATATAAGCTAACACATTTCAAAAATCACAAGAAGATAACCAAATGATTCACATAAACCATTAAAAATCATTATCATATTACATGGATATATTTCAAACTGATTACATACTTACATAAAAAATTTACAAAAATGGTAAGAAAAGCAAGATACTCTGGATGGGACATCTAACAGATCTAGTGAAAAAAATCATATGTAATAAAAAAAATTTTTAAATGTATACCAAATGGTAAAAGGAATTTTTCTACAGCTTCTAGATAGTATATAGCCAGATCCTTTCCATCAGGACACTTAAAACTAAACAATCATGTCATGAATCCATATAGCATTAACTAGAACCCATATAACACAAACAGGGAGGAAGAAATAAAAAAATTACAGAAATAGTGTATGAAAAAAAAATGATCTACCCGTAGAAGAACTTCAAAACAAGGCAAACAATCCCAACCAAAGCATTAATTCAAAGCCTCCTTGAAGCAAAATATCAGCAACCTTCTCCATGATCCCTCAAAAGCAGTGGTATCTTTATTCTACTAATTTACAGCACAGGAAATATAACAAATTTAAGGATAAACTGCTCAGCCAAAAAAACTCCACTGAAGGTTAATAATGATGATACCAATACATAATTAAAAATATTGATCAATATTATTCGCATAATGATAACAACTTTGAAATAAGTAAATTTTAGGAATTTGTAAATGATATTTACCTGTAGGCCAGCCTGTCTTTCAGCTATGAATTCTCTATCAAGATTATTAATATACTTTTTTGGAGGTAATGGTAGGTTAAGAGATGATGCCTGTAATGCATGGTGTAGTGCAACAAAGTCATTGTACCTTTTATAAACTTTCCAACACTTATCGTTACCACAACCTTTACAAACTTTTATTACATACTCCTGAAACAGACAAAATTAGCTAGAAAAAAGAAATTAATGAACTAGAAACAAATATTTAATATGAGTAACGTTACAACACAACTCACTGAAGTAAATTTCTTATCATAAAAACAAGCAACAAATATTAAAATTTAAACAACATAACAGCCAAAAAAAAATTGCTCTTTAACATAGGATAATTAAAGTGTGGAGGTGATAATTAGTTCAGTCGTTGAGCTACTACGGTTGAACAAATATACATACAATACTTTTTGGGCAGTCGTGTAAAAACACTAGTAAGACAAGAACTTCATACGTATAAGATACAAGGTTTCTGAATCATTCAGAATGAAGCGTTGAGATGTTGTATTGAGTTATTCAAAAACGACTCATTCATCTGACAGATTTTTTCAAATTTTTTAAAATGTATATATACATACACATATTTATGTATCCTATGACACTCCCAGTAACAAGGATTCCAGCACAGGGTCATACATCTAAATCGGTTCAGCTGGTTGAGCTGCTATGGTGGAACAAACATACACCCTAAATACATTATACTTCTTTCTGGGCAGTTGTGTAAAAGTGAAAGAAAAGAAAAAGTCCAAAAAAATAAGATCTATCTCTATAAAATCATATAGTAGAACTATTTTTATGTAAGCATGACATTTTGCTCTATGAGAAAGAGGTTTATTATTCATAAAAAATAACAGGCTAATGCCCAGTAACAGTTACTGTGTTGGATTATAAATAATATTTTTAGGAGTATGAAAAATGACATGCCTATTGGAACTCAAACCCAGAACTTAAGGATGAAAGGCAGAGATGCGACTACTCTGCCAGGAGATAAGCATATATCATTATTTTATTAATACATATTTAATTACATGTAAAGAACTGCCCACCAGTTTATTTAAAATAAAATATTTCCTTTTATAAAGCCCACATAACTCTGTTGAAAATCTTTAATTTTTTTATTAAAAAAATAACATTTAAAAATAATACTAAATAAAAAGCTTATTTAAAAATCTGAATTTTCATCATTTTTGTTTAATATGTAAAAATAATAATGTGTTATAATGTCCCTTCCCATTATCCACAATCTAAGTCATTGTAACTACCTTCTAAGTAATGTTTTTCTTTTGTAATGACTTAATTTATTTATTATGTTTATATATTTGTTACTGTTACTTTATATACTAGTATTGATTATTTTCATGTATTAACACAGAATTTAACAACCTATATAAAAAAAAATATATATATATATATATAAAACTAACATTTTTTAATAGGAAAAATAAAGATACTATTTGTTGACTTTTTCTAAAATTATTGCTAAATTTTATTGCTATGATTAACAATTTTAATCAGAAACCACGATAATAAATCACAATAAAAAAACAAAATGGCTGCCATATCAGTTTAGTTTAACTTTTTGCAATAACTCTGTTGTTTGTCATCGGATTTTTATGACTAAGATGTAGTTTTGTTCACAAAAAAATGCTTCATAATTTTTAAAGTACAATACAATTTGACATATCCAATAATTCCTAAGCTCTTTAATATTGAAAAATTAAAACAACTGCCATTTTGAAATTTATTTATTCATTAGTCAATGAAGACTATAGTTATTGTTTTTCCTATTAAAAAATGTTAGTTTAAAATAAAGTACAAAATTTTATTGCATTATCTCCAACCGTGCTTTAAAAAATATCTTTTTCTTAAAAAACACAAAAAATGGCAGACACAAAATGCGTTTTTGGGCCTATGTTCACGGGACATTTTTTCTTCAGTATGTTAAGTAGAATCGTTTTCTAGAGTTTAGCCTCATCTTTTATGTGAGGCCAAACTCACTTACTGCGATTGTGTATTTTGTAATGCTATTCTAATCAAGGTTCTTCCACAATTTCCCTTGTTCCATCATAATGCTTAGGCTGTTCATATCTTTGCTGGTGGACTAATTTACCTAAAATGATGTTATTTTCTAAATACAACCTTAGTTTATTATCATAAGTTCAAACTTCATTTAAGAGAATAGCAATGTGATTTTTTCACATTCTTCCTCAAACAGATTATTTTTATCAGATGCTATGATTCAAGTCCTAAACAGTATGTAGTAAGTAAATGTAATGAAATCAGTTAGAATGGTAAGAACATGTTATATTCATAAGTAGACACCACAATCTGCACTAAAAGTGTTTAAAATGATGATGTTTAAAGTGAATGTTTAAAATAGATGTAAAGGAGTAATATAGGTTATTAACATGATGTTCTTTTTATAATGTATACTGATAGGATTACAAGCCATAGCTCAGAGCTACAAGGTTCTATAGTGTATTTATGAAATAGATACAAGCATAAGGAGAGTGAACCTTTTGTTTTCATAAATGCTGCCCTGGAAATCAGTGCTTCCTTGTTGTATTATCAGGAGGAAGAAAGCAAGGATAAGGAAAGAGAGAAAATAGGGAGAGGGTAGACTCTCCCACAAGCAAGAGACACAAAACAGAAGCACAATCCTATGAAGAATATAATAATAAGAATCCGTCTTGGGACTCATGATCTTCCCCCATCAATTTTACCACATGATAATTAGGAACTAATCTACTACACAGGCCTGTTGGGTCTCCCAAATGAAAAAGGAGTAGCATAGGATAATTATTAACAAATTAACCAGCTGCTAAAGCTGCAAGAATATGTTTCCTTTCTAATTGATAACAGCATTTTATTACTTTTTATTTTACATTTTTTTAAATTTATTTATAAAATTAAATAATTAAAATGTTAAGTGATAATAAGAAGTATAAAATACATCACATTTTTTTTATTCAAGAATTGTATATCATCATCAAACATTTCATTACTTTTATGTTTAATTCAAATACAGTTGACAGATGATTAACTGTACCGAGCAGGACCATTCTCAATCCAAAATTACCTTTAATATAGTATAAAATTAGAACATTTATCTTTGTTAAAAAATTAAAAAGTCAAAGTTAAAATCAATAATAAAAATAAAATAGAAATCCACATGGACTAGCTAGCCAAAGTTATGAGACACAAGTCACAGAGTCACATATAACTTTGGCTAGCTAGTCCATATGGATTTCTATTTTACTTTTATTATTGATTTTAACTGACTTTTTAATTTAATTTTATTAAATGACACTATATTTCTCTCTCTCTCTCTCTATATATATATATATATATATATATAATTTTATATGCAATTTTTAATTTTAATTTAAATTTTAAAAAAAATTTTGAATTTAAAAATTTTTAGTTTTAATTTGATAAAGGATATTTTAACAATTTTTAATTTTAAATCTAATGTATAGTATAGGATTTTTAATTTCAATTTTAATGTGTAATTTGTTATGAATGATTTGAAAAAATATATAGAGCTTGAATTAAATACTTCATTCCATGCTTGGAATAAAGTAGGTATTCATCCTATTTTATTACATTATACTGTAATTAGATTTGATTGGATTAACATAATGTTCATATATATATTATAAATGTATTAATATTAATCTTATTATAATATAATAATAGTTTATATATAATATGTATATAAACTATAATATATTTGTATAATTGTATTATACAATATATTTGTAATAATTGTATAATTCATTCAATAAAGTCCTATTTTTATTTTCATAAAAAATGTTTAAATATAAGTAACAATACAAAGTTTCTGAATTTTTAAAAATTTTGGAACCTCCATATCAACTGGGCTTTTTTATTGATTATAATGATTGCAAAAGTAAGATTTAAGCATCAAAATTTGCAAATTACAGATAAACATTTTTTTTTTATTTTGGGGTCTCCCTTATCCTGTGGGGGTAATTTAAGTTTTCTTTAGAAATGCTCCTTAATAAAAAAAAAAATAAACTTAATAAGATAATAAAAAACATGTTTTACTTTATTATCTGTAAAAGAGTTTATAAAACTATGTGGTGAGGAAAAATGTAAAAATTCATTTAGGTACTTTAAATTCAAATAGAAACTACAAGAACCATTTTTAGGAATATTTGTAACTATATTCATACTACAAACATTAATTACTCTGGTCACATTAAGTAAAATAAACAATCACTCTCAATGTAGAAATAACATAATAGTTAATATAATCAATTAAACATAGCTATTCTGCATTCAAAATTTCAAGAAGCAATAATTAAACAAGAAATAAACAATGAAAATTAAAAAACACAACTGCCGAAAAAACATTCCTGACAAATATTGCTCTTCAATACAGGATAGGGAAAAGCATGCGGATGACAATTTTGTACATTAATCATTTTTATATTTAACCTATGACACTCCCGGTAACGTAAGGATTCCAACATGTGGTCATACATCTAAATCGGTTCGGCCGTTGAGAGCTGGTACAATGAAACAAACGTACAACCATACATAAATAAACAATAAATATAAAACACAAATATAAACAATTTACACTCCTTTTTGAACAGTTGTATAAAAACGTTGGTTACATGAATAAAATTGATCATTTGGTCTATCACATGACAGAGTTGAAAGATCTATCAGATGAATGAGTTGTTTTTGATTTACTTGCATCTCAACGCTTCATCCTAAATGATTTGGAAACCACGTATCTCATACATAAAATGCGAGTTATTCAAAAATGACTCATTCATCTGATAGATTTTTAAAATAATAAATAACAACAGTAATAATAATAATAAAATAAATTAATAAATTTTACTTCTGTAATTCATTCATTCAATATTGTAGCATATCTTTAAACACAACTATTTTCGATATAAATAAATCAATACTGAAAATACTATTGATTATCCACTTATCATATATATACTTTTTTTTTTTTTGCCTTGTCATTACAATTAAACATACATATTTATATACCTTACGATCCCCAAAACATAAGGATTCCATTCCAACACGGGGTCATACATCTAAATCGGTTGGGCTGTTGAGCTGCTACAGTGGAACAAACATACATACATACACCCTAAAAACACTACACTCCTTTTTGGGAAGTCGTGTAAAAAGGAAACTAGCTATAATGAATAGTGTATCTGCCTTCTGTAACTGTATGAATTAAAAAAATTTTAATTTAATAAAAATTTAAACGAACTCTAACTAAATTCACTTTTCTGTCAATGTCTTGCAATTTTTTTGTTACATAACCAAAATTAAATGAAATTATTAATTAAAATTCATGAAGAGAACAAAAAATTTCATTTTTACAATTTTTACTTAAAATCAATACCACCCATTAATGAAAAAAAAACCTTAAAATATTAGCAAAACATCACATATACAATACTAAATTAATCTAGAAATATTAATTTAAGTATATTAACTGCCTAATACCTCTCTTTCTTATTTTCTAGCTCAATCAGAATGTTTTACAATAGTAAAACATTCAATAATTACACTGATCAACAATGATTTTGTTAAATGAGAATGAATAACTGATTCTTAAAGTATTTTTTATGCTGATTTTAAACATGAAATCAGAATTCTTTTATCAGCCTTAGTTTTTTTGTAACTAGCATTCTCATTTTCTGATAGTATCGTGCATGAACTCCACAAGCACAGCACTTTATGAACGTATTTTATTATATTATTTATCAACTAAATAGCTTTTGTTTATTTATCACAGTCCCTTAATTGTTGTCACATTGAATTGTTAGACATTAGTAATCATGTTTAATATTTACACACTAATTAAAATGAATGAACAAGAATTTTCATCTTACTGTAAACATATAATCCACTCATTAGTTATTTCTGTCATTATTATATTTACTTATAAACTATCATGCAAACTAGAGAGATATTTTTAATTCTCAATCAACTGCAAGTTTTCAAGTGTGTAACATTCAGTTTTGTAGCTGACTTTTGTGTTTGCGGGTGTGTTGTTCAGTAGAGTGCAATTCCAATGGTTTGGAGAAAACCGAAGGATCACACCACCAACTTTTATTTTTGTGTAAAAAGAATTCTGGGATAACAGCTAAAACTAGACGTACTGTTAAATACCCTGATATTCCCTCTACCATGCGGCCAGTGCCACATACCCAAGAGCTTCCAATTCCAGTACCACCAAAAACATGGAACTTGGATGAAGATGTCAAATCTTGTGCTAACTTTTAGTGATGAAGAAAGAGATCCAAACTTTTAAGAAAATTTACTGAGAACCCATTTTAATAAATCAGAATTAAATGCTCTAGTTCATGATCTAAATTTATCAAAGAATCAAGCAGAAATACTGACATCAAGACTGAAAAAGATGGCATTTTTTACAACCAAACACTAAAATAAGTGCTTTCCGTGACAGACAGTCAGAATTTGAACACTTCTTCACTCAGTATGAAACCTTAGCATACTGTAATGATGTGGAACTTTACTGGAAGCTTTGGGACATATACACCATCCTGACATTTTATAGACTCGTCAAAGCTTATTTTTTTGAAAGCAGTTTTACTTCACATTGAAAATAAATACCTATCAATATCATTAGTTACTGTTCAAAAGAAGGAGTCTTATGAAAATATGAAACTTTTATTGAGCAGGATTCAGTATGAGAAACATTTATGACATATTTGTGAATTAATAGCAGTTTTCTACATTTTGTTGCTTTTTGTAGGAGTGGGACAACAGGGATAGGAAGAACCATTATATAAAAAAGCAGTGGCCAAAGAGAGAGGTACTGAGTACAAGAGAGAAGAATGTTGTTAGTCAGGCATTAGTAAAAGTTTTATCTACCATCAGAAAAGGTTTATCTACCACTACGACACATTAAGCTAAGTTTACTCAAAAATTTTGTTAAATCAATGCATCATAATGGTGCAGAGTTTCAGTTTTTAAAAAACAAATTCCTAAAATAAGGGATGCTAAAATAAAGGAAAGTATATTTGTTGGACCGCAAATAAGAAAACTAACAAATGATCCGGGTTTGAAGAATGTTTGAATGACTTGCAGTTTGCTGCTTGGAAATAATTTCAAAATGTGGTAAACAACTTCCTTGGAAACTGTAAGGCCAATAACTACAGAGAAGTTGTGAGTGAACTCCTTCAGAACTACAAAGAACGTGGGTGTAATTATGTCACTCAAAATCCATTTACATTCACATCCGTTTTTTTTCCCTAACAATCTCGGCACTATTAGTGATTAACATGGAGAATGCTTTCATCTGGAGATATCTGCAATGGAAATACGTTACCAGGGAAAATGGAACCCAAAAATGTTAGCCGACTAGTTTTGGAATCTAACGAGGGATCAACCTACAGCAAATTACAGCAGAAAATCCAAAAGAAACAGATTTTAGGTGACTACAAAATGCATGTAATGTATTATCATATTACATTCACCAAACATTTTTTATTTTAAAAAAATAACATATGAAATCAGCATAAAAGATACTTTAAAAAATCAGCCATTCACTCTCATTTAACAAACAAAAAATTAAATTTTGTTGATTAGTGTTACTGACTATATATCTATTCTTATTTCAGTTGAAACATATTTTTTGAAATAAAAACAAAATTCATTATTTTTATTTTTGAGATAATTAGAAAATATGAAAAATTTAACATGTATAATGTTATTACAACTGGGACACAGTAATGTTTGAAAATGAAAGTAAACGTTTTTGCTTCATTACACACTATCAAAAAATGTGCATATGAATTCACATCCTTGCAATTTTCCCTATGTAAATGAATGAATAAATCAGCTATCAAGTCCTATGAAAATTTCAACAAGCCATATTTTGCTTGCTTATTCCTGGTTGCACCACTATTACCTGTCTGCCATTGCATGTGATCAACTAGATCATCCATAGTACAAAACTAATGAATCCAACATATGCTATTCAACCTTATTATGTTGAGGGAGTACATTAAACATATAGCTGGAGGAGAAGGAAGTTTTCATCTTACGAACTTACTATGGTAAGGTTAGATAATCTCTACAACCAATACTATCTCCATTGTAATGATTCAATGAACATCAATGGCAGATTGTCATTGTACCCTTGATGATAAACATTAAATTGAATATTTACCAAGTCAGGGCATGATTTTTAAACAATGTACTAACACTTTACCATGTCTTTAATAAAATTTTATAATTTGTTATGAATATTTTAGATTACTAAATATAATTTTAAACAATTTACAATTGAGGATCTAATCCTCAATGTGTGAAGAAAGTAAAACTTGCAAAATTAAATACACTTATTGGTAATAAGTGTATTAATTACAAAATGCATATATTTTTTTAAAATTGACTTATAATGTTTATTTTGTCAAACAAACCTTTTACAAAAGAAACATTTTTCATTATCCAATAACTTCAATTTGATTGTTGGATATTTATTACCCAGAAACGGAATATTATAAAGGAATTTTGGGGTATAGGAGACGATGTAGTTTTATTTTAATTTATGAAACTCACATATTTCAAACGAGTATAAAAACAAAATTAATCTTTCATACGATCATAAAAAACATTATCTAACGTACTACTAGTGCAATCAGAAAAAAAGTTCAAAATAAGTGATTGGTAACAGATGTTTCTGTAGTAAGTTTTGGTAAATAAAAGTATGAGGGAAAAAATCAGAAAATGATAAACTATACACCTGCACAAAATTAGGTTTGAATAAACTATAATTATAAAATGATTTTGTTTGATTCAAGCATCCTTCAATAAACTCCTATCAACACAAAACGTTTCTGCTAAACTCTACGGTACATTTAAATCTAGCTGCTACAGATCAGGAAAAAATGTCACGGGATTTGGAGTAGCATTTATCAACTGCAATATTTTAATTAGACTTTTATGAATTTTTAACATTTTTAAATGTATCGTTTTAAAAATATATTTTCAGGCTAATTATCAAACATTACAACAAACACCGGAATACCATTTCCGATTCTACGAATGCAGCTAACTTTTAATTAATACTAATACGTAATTATAAATTTCATTAACTACTCAAAATAAATGACGTTTGTAGGTTATGAACATTAAGTAAATTACGCAACTACACAAGAGCTATTGTCAAATGTAACTAATCATAATTTCTATATCATCTTAATTTGTTATTAATAATAATAAAACTTCTGCAAGTACAGTTACCGGTTACCGAAGTATTTCAATAACCAATCAAAAAACATAAACTTCATAACGAAGCTTACCGTATGACCTCGTATGTATTGTGTATTTACTATCAAACAACGTAACTCTATCGTATCATCTAAACAAACTTTTCTTCGAGCGTTATTCTCAAACACTGCCATTGATTACTGTAAAATGAAACACAATTGTCCCTGAAGACATCACAACAGTAATGCTGTAATGCTTTCAGAGAATTGAGCACTTCAATAAATAGCATGAAGCAATAAATGCGAACACCTCCAACAAACGCCTGGCAACGACCAACGACAACAGGGAACAACACTCGATATTAGCCCAAAAAAAGTTGACTAATTAAAAAACAAGTCCACCAGACATATTGACAACAGATATATAAATACCTCTATCATTCCGAAATAAAATAGAATCTATCACATAAAATGTATTCTCAAATAGTTATTTATATGTTTAAAATTATATTCTTACAGAATATTTTAATGTATCATAAAAAATTAAGTTACGTTTTTAGCCGCTGAATTTTTTGGTTTTCGATTTAATCAATTTTTAGAACCATTTAAAAATGTAAGAAAAAAATTAAATGCCTAAATTCAATACGACAAAAATACCGCGTTACCATTTCAAAAACTCGCGACCCATTGAAAATGTTTTTGCTTAGCTGTTATTTATATGAAACGAAGTTATCTGAATACTGATAACAATTTTATACTTATATAATTATGTTTGTCACTTTGATTAATAAACTCATTTTGGGTACATTTAAAGAAAATTTTAGAATGCTTTAATTTAAAATAATAATTTTACACAGTTTCATCCATGTCAAAGAAAAGCATCAAAAAGGTTTTAACATCTTAAACAAATAATTGTTGAAATTAATTTTTTATTCATTTTTTTAATCTCCAGGACCACCGTTAGGTATTGTGTTAGAGGATGATATGAATGATTTGTAGCAT
Source organism: Lycorma delicatula (assembly GCF_047948215.1). Classification (NCBI taxonomy): domain Eukaryota; kingdom Metazoa; phylum Arthropoda; class Insecta; order Hemiptera; family Fulgoridae; genus Lycorma; species Lycorma delicatula. The sequence continues at coordinate 169,836,711 of NC_134457.1, forward strand.
GTATGCAATGCCATGCTGACCAGGATTTGAACCCAGGACCTCTGGATGAAAGACCAAGATGCTACCACTTGTGCCACGGAGGCTGACAGTTGTAGTTAATTATTACAATTTAACCCACCTTATCATGTTTGTTGAATTTGAAAATTCATAAAGTTATAAAAAAATTAATTTATTTTTTCAATATTGCAACATAGGTTTTCTGTTTTTAAACAATTACAATTTACAGTCTGCTGTGGAAAAATACTTGCTGAATTTTGCTTTCAACTCATTGAAGGAATGAATTGTATCAACATAAGAACAAGGTTATATGTCTATCATAGTTACGCTTACCATGATTTTTAAGTGTTACTGAGTCCTTTATTGTGAATAAAGCCGACAGATCATCAAAAGTGAGGACATGTTGACTTTGTTATAATAACATAGTAGAAGTTTTCCAAATAATTTATTTGAAATTAACTTTTTAATACTACATATGTGAGTTGAATTTACTTATTTAATATAAATAGTAATATTATAGGAATTGGATAAAAAATAAACAACAGATAAGAACATACCCCTGTACTTAAGAATGTAACAAAAATAATTGGAAGTAATGTAGCTTAAATTTACTCAATTTACACACAAAAAGAAACACAAATGTATATTATGTTATTATTAAATTAAACCAAAGTCTATTTGCTTGTACTAGGTCCAGTAACTGCATATGTCTCATCTTTTTTACCATCAGATTTCCTGTACTTTTCACTTTAGATGCATTTATTCAAAAAAGCTCTGCCCCTTTAATTTTATCATAAAATTCTGAGCATGTCATTTGGCAATTATATTTTGTTTTTTAACTGTTTCACTGTCAGTACTTCTAGTCTTCCCCTTTCTGCATTCCAAATATTGTTCATTATCGAAAAAATTCTTTCAAGTGGAGCACAGGTTCCTGGCAAACACAAGCAAAACTCTACCAATTTAAACATATTTGTATAGGCTGTGTTGTTTTGTTCAAGAGCATCAAAAACTAACTGCCATTTCTGTACATTAGTAATTGGTTCTTGGTTTCTTTCTTTTTCTAAACAATGCGGTTTGAGTTTTTCAATGGTAAGGTTTATGGAAGTTCTTTCATCAAATAGCTCAACAGAGTTTATAGAATTCTCATTAATAATGTTTACTTACTTGCGTTTTTTTGTTATGGCCAATCAAGTGAACCTTTTAAACTAAGATATGGAAATTTATTTACTCCATCAAAGCTACTTTCCCATTCTTCCAATAAGTGGTGGCAGATGCATTAAAAGACAAAACACTACTCAAAGACATTTCCTCATTAATCATACCATTTTGTTTAATTATGATAGTAGCTGTTTTACAGAGAATGCTACAAAAAGTAATGATTGTCTTTCTCTAAGTTTAGAAAGCAAATCAGTGTAGGCAGTAGTTGCTTCTTCTGTGCTGGCCTGCATGGCACAAGTGATAGCGTCTCGGCCTTTCATCCGGAGGTCCTGGGTTCAAATCCCTGTCAGGCATGGCATTTTCACACGCTACAAAAACTGTCATTCATCTCATCCACTCAAGTAATACATAACAATGGTTCTGGAGGTTTAAAAAAAAAGTACTTGCTTCTGCAGCTGAAATCTCATCAGTTTCTAGGACTAACACAAGCAAATATTACTTTGTATTATTGTGTAATATTTACACACAAGCAACTTACTTTGTAATGAGTGCTTTTTTATTACACTCATCAAATATTCACTAGCATTTCAGATATTTCACCTGCAAGTTCACTAAACTCTAGTAGTGTCATTTGACTTGTGTCTTTCTTATAAAAAGTACTTACCACAACAGGTACTATTTTTTTCTTTCTTTTCTATTAGAGTTATCGCATGTTATTTTTTTTTTGTATTGATTTTTAAATTGGTCAAATGTTCTGAGTATATTATACTTATGTAGTGCCTGAAGATTAAGAATTGCAGAGATTTTTTAAACTGCAGACATTTCACAAAAGCAAACATTTTGCGAAGAAGTCAATTGTGGTTCTAATGGCACATCAGCTGTGTGAATCATCATGCCTGTGTGAATGTTCAAAAACTTGCATCTATATGTTGCAATTTCATACTTTCAGTATAGACCCTCCTGATTGTCATCTTAAGATCTGGGATAAAGTCCTATGATTCGCTGATACCAGTCCAATTCTGATTGGTGTGGATGTGAATGCTATGTCACTACTGTGGCAGACAGCTTCACAGATTACGTCGGTGAATTAATTGAGGGCTTTTTAGCCCAACAGAGTCTACAGGTACTCAATGTACCAGGTGAGCTGCCCACCTACACAGGTTATATACATGGACGTTGGTTATTTGGTGGAATGAACATCAATGTTACCATTGGTGGGTTTATTCCTGCCAATGTCTGTAACTGAAAGGTGGTGGATGATAGCCAGAGTGATCATCGACTGATTATTTACGAGATTGTTGGTGGCTCAAATGAGCGCTACCGATGTAACATTCCAGTTCAGCAGGGTCACTTCCTGTACAGGCCAGCCGACTGGAATAAATTTACTGACTTTCTTTTGACCAGACTTCAAATTTTGGATCAGGGTCTGGAGTCTTTGGAATCAGAGGACCTGGTAGAGAGTTTGTTAGCAATTCCCACCCAGTTCAGATTGAGAGAGGCTTGCTTGATGGTGGTCCAGGGAATTTTTCAGCCTCGAGACAGGCTGTCTGTTGCTTAACAAGAGTGTCTCAATGTGAGGGTGTAGTAGTTATAGTATTTCTGATTGAAAAAATAATTTAGAGATTTTGGAAGTAAGTAATAATGATTAAAAAAATCATTATAATATATATATATATATATATATTAAGATTATCATAAGATACCTAAGATTATCATAAATTTTGAATAGAGTAAAATTATCTACCTTTCTTAGCTTTGTCATAATTAAATTCCATATGTTGATGCATTTCAGATATACTCAATTTTCAAAACTCACTGTACAGGTGCTTCTTCCACTTGGCAAATTTTCTGATGAAATATAAATAAGCGACTTTCAGATATATGATAGGTAGATTAAACTTTGCTATTAAAAAAAATAGCCTATAAAAAAAATTAACACTATTTTTCATACAGTAGAAAATGGCTTAAAAAAGTAACAATTAAAAGAATGATAAAAAATAAAAGAAGTTGAATTAAAAAAACAAACAATAAAGAAACCTATAAATGGACTAGATTAACATTTACAGAGAAAGAAGTTTACCTGATCAAACAATTTTTCAGTAAGCCATTTTTAACATAAATATGGCTGTAAATACAAATAATACACTTCAGATTTTTAATAAAAACATAGAAAAAAAGGATATTTATAGCAATAATGGTTTATACAAAATAAAATGTTAATGTGATGCAATATACATTGGACGAATGGGAAGAAAGTTAAAATTAAGGTTTAATAAACGTATGAGATCTTTTAAGTACGGAAAACAAGATTCTAACTATGCTACACATTTAATAAAAGGACACATCCATTGAAAATATAGGACTTTGAAACTGATTCCCAATTGTGCAAAAGGAAGAAGATTGAATGTTTCAGAAAATTTAGAATTAAAAATAGTGAAAAACTATAAGTGAACAGATTAATAATCAAGTGGGTGTTTTATTTAGGAATGTTAATTTGCTCAGAACAGGAAATAGATTATTATAAAATAAACAGGGTAATACTAAAATAAATAAGAGCAATATAAATAAATTTGCAAGCAAGTTTATCAGTAACAAAGCTGTAAATAAAAATAACCATTTTTACAATATAACACTTAATATAAAATGATATTTTTAAAATACAAAATGGCAGTACATTAAAAAAAATAAATAATAGTAATAATATAAATGCATTTATCAACAGAAGTTTTCAAAAAACCAAGGTATATCAGACTTCTTATATGGCGTAAGTGGAAGATCGTATGGCATTGGAAACACAGGAACACCTTCAGCTGTATCGTTGTGTATCGGTAACGTGTCCTTATTTACCTTCAACAAAAAATTTTTTAATATAATTTAATGATTCGGAGATTAGAAACAATCTTTTTCATTAAAAAAAAAATATTTAATAATTTTTACAAAAATTAAATTAAAATAGTTTTTAAATAGTTTTAAATTTATTCAATTGAAATAATTTTTTTTTGAACTTATTAGAAAGTAAAATATTATATTATCAAACAGTTTTTAAACCATTTACTTTCTAATAGGTTCAAAAAAAATTATTTCAATTGAATTATTTTTTTAATTGTCCAGGCTTTTATCAGTTTGAAGAAAGCTGATGATGTATATCATATTAGAAATTATTCTAGAGAAATATCATTTTTTTATGCATTTAGTAATACCTCAACCATAGTAAATGTATGAATAAATCTAAAGGTTAATGATTTGTTGATCAAATGCAAGCTAATATGTTTTTGAGACAGTGGCTGGAGTGAAACTTATCAATCACAAATGGATTACTGATGGGTATTGTAATTGGGTTACTTGAACCTGGAAAAAGGATAATAAAAACTACAAAGTTGAAGTCAGTAAAGGATGTTCATCAAAACTCTGAGAGGAAAAAAATCTTTTCCATCTTTGAAACAGTGATAAACAGTGTTAAAACAATGATGATTGGATATGGTTTGGTGATTACTTCCTAACAAATATGTAAAGTTATAATTTTACATCGCATCTTTTTCCAGTCAAATTTATATGCGGACTTTCGGAACTTGAAGTACCTATATCCAGACAATCTCTTTGAACGAATTATTATTCCTTCAGATGATGAATGTTACCAGAAGTTTTACGAAACTGAGTTGTCAAAATATTTATCTGGTTTCATAATAAAGAAAATTATGTGATTTACCAAAGAAAAGGATAAATATTGAAATAATGAATATTTCAGGAGCTTATTTAACAACAAAATACATTCCATTTTGTTGATACCAATAACCGTTAATCCAGAAGTTAATTTTATTTATGACAAAACCTGGTGTACAAAGTCAAATGAAAACACAGAAACTGAAGCAAAAAAGTAGTACTGACTTCTATGAAAGTGATGAATGACCAGATAACCTCCAGATCTTAATGTAGCTGAGAAATTTGGGGGTGTTCTGAAGGAAATGAAGATTATGGAATGTGACCTCAACTTGTTTTCTTGAGTTATCCCAAAGTCAGTCTTCATGACATGAAGGGAATTTTATGTTTATATCCTAAACCATAGTATGCTGTTCAGGAGGCTATAGTAGACCCCCTGACACAAATTTAAATATAAGTATAAAGGTTATTTACTGACTGCATTAACATTAGATGTCTTTCACTTCATTGACAGACTTCTGGACAAAGGTTATGGAAAACCTGTAAAACTCATATATAAATTATAATTTTAGCTCTCTTGTGTTTATCAGTAATTACAAATTAAAATATTAGGTATTAACAGCTGCAAACCTACATATGTTTCAACATAATATTTCATGTGAATGGTGTTTATAATTTTAAAAATATGCATCATAAATAATGTAAACATTAGTTTTATATTAAAATTAGGAGATTAGTAAAAAGGTTTCATAATTACAACAATCTGCATTATGTCCAAGAAGTCCCAGTACCCCTGGACAAATATCTGTAGTAGATTTAGTACATATTTTAAACATTTATATACTTTGTACTCAAAAATTATAAAAGGTAAATCTCAAATTTACATCATTTTCATCAGTGATTGTCATAAATAAAAAATTATTAAATTTTAATTTTTTTAACGAAAAGTTCTTTCTGTTTTAACACTGGAACCATCACTATTTAAAAAAAAATTATACCAACAAAATGGTAGAGCAGAACACTGATCCAACTCAAATTTTGTCACTTCCCTTACCAATCTCTCCACTAATATATGCCATTTCCATTACTATTAATCACTTTAAAAATTCTTTAAACTGTTGTAGACTATATAGCAGTCCTTTATTGTTTGCCATGAAATAGTTGCAATACCAGACATGTATATATACATTTTATAAATAATATTATTCGTAATACTGCTACTAACAAATCTTTTAATGATACTTGTATTAAAAAACGTTTCATTATTAGGTAGAAAGCTACCTGTCAGATAAGTAATATATCATTTTCATCATCAATCATAGATGATATTCTTTTTTTAACTTTAATTTAAAAAAGATTATCAATTTATCTTCGATGGGGACTTAAAAATCAAAATAAAATTACAAGTGAGCAGTAACAGGTGTCACATTGCACTAAGAATCCCACAGTAATCAATAAAAATAGCTGACTACTTTACAAAACAGTCAGCCTTGATTACATGTGCTGATTTTAATTTCTGCGATAATTTAAAATTTTTTCATCCCTACACCATCATCAGAAAAAATTACAATCAAGCACCTGTTTAATACTAATCAATTAATATAAACCTGTTATACCTGTTGTAATCAATAAATAAATATGAAAATATCAACATTAACTTCATAATTACCAAAAATTTTGGAAGAAAGAGTACACCAGCTTCATATGACATAACATAATTTTTTCCAGGAGTTTTTGAATTGCCCCATGCAGCTTTTGATAGATTAGCACTAGTTAACAGGAACCACGATAAATTTTTATAATCAGGCGACACTCTGCAATATGTTTTAATATGAGGCATCGCTTTGGTTCTATACCTTTTATCACTCTTCCACTCACTAAAAAAATATGAAAAGATTATTTAAAATGATATATGCAGAACTAAAAGTCAATTATATATAGTTCATAGAGTTAGTTACAAGTAAGTAACATTTTTAGATGTAATACAATTGGTGTTAATGATAATGCTCATGCAACTGGAATCAAGAATTATTATCAATCGTACTGTTATGAAAGGGAGGGAATTTAAGTGTTTATTATTAAATAAACTGTTATATCAGGAATATCAAGTAATTATTAAATGGAGGAAATATGAATGCTGCCTGGGATATTAATATACACTAAAAATGTTAAATTAATAAGCAGTAATTGTTTAAAAGTAAAAAGTAAAAAAGAAAAAAAGTGTTTGAAACGTCCTGAACTTTATTTCTTATCATGTTAAGCTGGATTTTACAGGCTGTTGAAAATGGGATGTATAAAACAAACTAAATAAATCGTATCAAATGCAATAAACTAATTTCAATGATTTAAAACAAAAAAAGCGTAGAATATTTTGTACTATAAAATGTACTTTGTAAATTAATTAACAAGTGGAATTTTTAAAATAAATGATACAATGTAAAATTGTATCTAGGTACTGTTTCAAGTTGTTATTTTAAGTAAGATTTTTTTAAATTAAAGTAAATGTAAAAGTAACTGATTTGAGTATAATGAACCATTACAACCATCAGACAAGATCTTATATCAAGTCTTGATCAAGTCAATGTAACAAAGTTACAGAAAATACTTCACTGCAAAAAATGAATGTTTATTGTACCATCATAAGGATTTATGTATGAATTATATATTTTTAAAATTAATAAAATGGTATTTATTAATATATATATACTTACTTTAAGTAGTTATGAAGCCACAATTGTTTCTGGTGTGTTTTTCGTGAATAAGGAAGGCAAGCACCTCCAAGTAAACCATCATGACTAGCAGCTACATCTTCAAAACTAGGATATATCTGTAAATTAAAACACTGCCACTGAGCACATAAAATTAACAGAGAAAGTGTTAGTATTTAATGCATAACTAACTGGTGTCATAAAATTTAATATATATTTCTCTTGTTTAACAAACTTTTTTTGAATAACTTCATTTTCATTTTGGTATTTGTGCTGTACATCCTTCCAAGTCCAGTATATCTGAAGAATCACAAAGACTGACAGAGAAACTAAACATCTTGCAATGAAAATTAATTTGCTCGTGTCATATACCAGCTGTTGCAATAAAAAATACGGATTCCCATCCTGTTTTGATTTGGTTGTAGTGGGTTCTGGACCTTAACAAGTCTTTTTTTTTTTTTTTTTTTAATGAAATGACATTTATTGTAAAATCCTATTTAATAGGATTTTTTTTTAAATCTTTCACTATGCTATTCACAATCACAAGAAAATAACTTTTTTTTAATGTTGCATTTCTAAACTATTGCATTATTTAACATAATGTAAAGTTAATCTTTTTTTTGGTTGAAACAAATGTACTGCATTTTTATAAAATTAAAAAATAATAATTCTTATTACAAAATTAGAATTCTGTTACATTTATAACAGTTTTTATTTAAAATCTATTTAGTTCTGATAATTGGCTTTACAAAATTCTTTGTAACAGTTAAGTATAACTCTTCTCAGTACAATCATAATGTTGATAACCTTGCATTTACTATCACAATAGCTTTTGTTAACTTTCTTTTGCTGAGCATACCTACTAATTTATAATTAAAGATCGGATTATAAGCAACATAAAATGCTTGAAATATGTATGAAAATTGTCAAAATATGCAGCTTTAAATAATAAAATATAGTCATTTTTAGTTTTTTTTATTTCAAAATCAGCATACAATTAGTAAGCAGTTGAATAATATATCAATAAATTTGATAATTAAGAATTATTTAACATTTTGTAACTTTTGTAAACGTAAACAATCAAGTACTGTTACAAATGTTCAGTAGTAAGAGTGTGTCTTCGATCACTCAAAATATTTTTAAAAGTGGAAAAGGATCATTCAACATCCACTGAGGTAACTGGGCAGTATTTGAATTTGGGTGCTATGTTAACACTTATTGTTTCTGGCAAAAGTTCACTCATCCCATTAATAAAACTATCAATTTGACCAAGGTTCAAGCCTGGGTTATTGTTCAAAATATTTTCTAATTTTTCTTTAGGGAATACCGCTGGTTATGTGGAGTTCATTTGACGGATTTTATTCAATTACTGAATAAATTCAGTCAACACCAAACTTTGAGTTTCAAGTTTTTTAATACTCGCAGGTATGTGGGAAAAATGAGTGCTAATCATAGCTATGTTTTTTTTTTTTTTTATACTAGAATCGTTAAACGCTTCCTTGGACTGACATATGCCATAGCCTCTGCACTATAAAAATTGTTTAGTACACCTTTGATGGCTTTGAAATGTTCATTGTAAAACAGAATAGCCAGCCACGTTCCCCATGTTACCACTGGTTCAGGAAGTAAAGGCACATTTGACAGTTTTTCTTTATACGCCTTATTACAAGCAGGTGCCTTAAGAAACATTTTCTTTGTTGATGAAATCAGTTTATTTACATTCCCAAATGTGGATCATACTTCTTCAGCGAATCGATGTACTCCATGAGCAAAGCACATCACATGAATCAAATTGAGATAAAATACTTAGAGAGCTTTAGCTGTCTTGATACCGGAAGCAAAATCTGAGAGAAATATAAACAATCTTTCATCTGCAGAAGATTCAGGAAATATTTTTTAATACGCTCATTCACAAATCTGGTGATCGTAGAATGATTTGTCTTTTAAAGATCTTTTTAGGCCACCAGATAGGAAAAAGAAGTCTCTAGTCTACAATTAAATTCACAATTTAACGGCCACAACTATCAGTAGTTTCGTTGGCTGAAATCAAAATAATGCTCCTTCAGTTCATTGCATATTTCTTCCAGAACATGTAGGTAAATTGTTAGTATGTAATCTTTACGCAATGTTGATTCATCTGGTATATTTTGATTCAGGCAATATTTTCATAGAAAATCTTTGAAGGTAGGATTTGTAGGTCTGTGAAGAGGAATATTACTTGTAAGCAATGCTTCACATAAATCCATGCTAAAGTAGTTTTTTTTTTACCTTTTGAAGTGAAATCACCGCTACTTGCCGCTGTTATAAGTTATTCTTATGGGCCTTTCTTCTGCAATCCTGCGATATGAAGACTTGTCTTGACATGCTGGTTTATTTGAAACATTTTGTGTACAAAATATTTTTCTTGCAAACTCGACAATATAAAACATTTCTGTCATATGTAAATGTTCCGGATAGTCAGCTATCTATGAAGAGGCACTTTTTTTTCGGGAGACAAGGTTCACATTAAACTTTGCTCACATAAATAAAAAATTAAACTAATGCAATAAGCACAACAACAATATAACTTGGGTAATTTAATTACCTAGTGGGAGGAGTGCTGCAGTAAGCATGCGTGATGCAGAAAGGTATCATCCATCTTTGTCTCATGTGAGTCTGTGTTTTATTTGGCCTCATAATAATATTGTCCTACCAAAACCATAGATGCCCAGCTGGTAAATGCGCTCCAAGACCCATGCGGCTAATAGGTTTGGCCGGCTATAATGTAAGATTTCATTTATTAACTAGGTACCCTACCCAAAAATATTGTAAATATAGCGAAAATATGCAATAAACAGTGAGAATGGGCTTAATATGCAAATGCATATAATCCGGTCTCTATTTATAATTTTTAACGAAATAATAACAATAATCCTATGTTAATAATAAATTAGCCATCAGAGTTAATTTTATCATATTTTAATTTTAGCTACTCTTATATACAAATACTTTAAAATGAAATGCAGAATTTATTCTAGGGCAATTCTAAATGATTGACTCAATTTAGAAACTCTACACTTCCTGAAGTATATATTGTACCTGACTGATTTACGTAGTAGTTGAGAGAGTTGGTCCAAAAGTTTCAAATAACATCACTAAAGAGTACGTAATGGCATAAATGACTGCTAGTGCTTGCACCGTAATTATGCGTCAGTTGTAAGATGGCTATAGTGCAACATAAGGTTTTCTGTGCTCTTGAGTAAAGTAAATCTCACCTGGCAAATGCAGTACAGCGTACATTTCTTCTCCGATTTAACAGTGACCCTCTAACAAGAAAAAGCATATGTTGTTGGTTTCACAAGTTTGAACAAATGGTGTCTCTGTAAAGGCAGGGGTACAGGCCGACCACTTACGGCAGAGAACATGAGACAAATTGAAGAAATCTTTGTATGAAGCTCAAGAAAGTCGATTCATAAAGCAAGCAGAGAATTTTGAATACCTCAAATAACTGTCTGGCGTATTTTGAGGCGTTGTTTACTTTTGAAGCCATACCACCTACAACTTTTACAGGCTCTTCGCAGACACGACAAACCAAAACATGTTGAATTTTGTGATCAAATGTTTAAAAACATGGAGGATGACACTTTTCTTCCACGTTTAATTTTTAGTGATGAAGCGACATTCCATCTCAGTGTAAGAGACACAATGTTTGCATATGGATGTCTATAAAATCCCCATGATGCAGTGCAACAAGAGAAACTCCCCCAAGGTTAATATGTTTTGTGCCCAATTCCAAACAAAGGTTTTTGGACCATTCTTTTTGCAGAATATATAGTTACTGCGATAATGTACCAGGATATTTTCCCTCCAAGCTCACTAGTTCTGTTCTCCAAGATCATCTGATCTCATGCCATGTGACTTTTTTCTTGTGGGGGTTTGTGAAAGATGCAGTTTATGTACCACCTCTACCAACAAATTTGGCTGACCTGCAGAACTGTATCACAGCAGTGGTGAACTCAATAAAACAAGATATGTTTCCTCGCATGTGGGATGAGTTCAGCTACTGCTTAGATGTGTGCTGTGCAGCCAGAGGGGGCTACATTGAACATTTATGAATTGTATCTGTAAAACTTATTGTGAGTATTATCAAATATAATATACTTCACATTTGTCATTAGTTCTTAATATGGAATATAGTGTTATGAAATCAAGTATCATTTTGAATTACTCTGCATTTCATATATTATCAATACAAATAAATGAATCGCTTGATATGGTAATAAAACAGAATTTAACAACCAAGCCATTTTTCAGTTTTAGATCATATTCAGTCTTATTACTTAGAACTTAAATTAAAAACTAAAAAGAAATAGTCCTGATCAATAATTATTATTAATAATGCAATGAGAATATTTAATATAAAAAATAAGTCTCTATTTTCTGTTTAGCCTCTAGAACCACCATAAGGTATTACTTCAGAGGATGAATGAGGATGATATGATGAATGTAAATGAAGTGTAGTCTTGTAGTCTAGAGTCGACCATTCCAGAGATGTGTGGTTAATTGAAACCCAACCAACAAAGAACACCAGAATCAATGATTTAGTATTAAAATCCATATAAAAGTAACTGCCTTTACTAGAATTTGAAGTTTGGAACTCTGAACTTTGAAATCAGCTGATTTATGATGAGTTAACCACTAGACCAAGCCCACTGGGCTAATATGAAAAATAAGAAACAAAAATAAAACAATATTTGTTTACTACTGCATCTAATTACAGAGAACATAAATTTGTATTTTTCCTTTTTATAAGTTAGTCAGTTCTGTCTGGGTTTTGTACAAGGTATCTCATAGCGAAATTTAAATAATTTGAAGTAGACATTTTCTATAAGTGAAAATAAACATAAAGATTCATATAAGCATTGGTTTGGAAACACTTTGTTTTTAAGCTATAGCTGGCAAAAAAATGTTGGTCCTCCCCATTTCTTCTCAAAGGGTAAAATGAAGCTATACTGATATATTTGAAATTTAAATTAAGGGGGATAAATTTGATGGATTCATATAATTTTTCAACTGAGAAATTGAGTAGAACATGCTCACAACTGTATCTCTAATAATATATGAGATTACTGTAAAAAAACAAAAACGTTTTCACAAGATCCAATTTTTTAGGTTCTTATATTGCCAATTAAAAACACAATTTTACAACAAAATTTGTAAAGAACCTAATTCAAGAAAATTTATACAAGTAATGTCAACTTAACATGAGACAAGTTTATGAAAAATGATTTTTATAAAAATAAAACAGTCCAAAATAAGACTAAATATTGCACTATAATTTTAAAACAAAACAAAAATAATTCAACCAAAAAATAATTTTCATTAAACAGAAAAATATCTAGAAATCAAATAAATCATTAAAAATAAATAAAAAGGAAAGTTAAATATAAATAAAAATAATAGTGTTATTTAAATTTCATTGTATTCTGTAAAAATATTACGAAATGAAAATTCATTATTTAAGAACAGATATGAAAAAATAAATTGAAGAATTTTTTATTTTGTAAGTTGAGAGTATTAAGAGCTGAAAACAATTACAATTTGTTGTACGAAGGTTGTCTGAAAAGTTTTGAGCCTCAACATGAAGATGGCAGCACTTGTCAGGATATATTTGTGCATGTTTTGAAAAGTAATCATTGAAATTTCAGCCATTTTGGACGCTCAATTGTTGTTTGATAATCATTTGAGTAAGTCATTGTGGGTGTTTTTGTGAAAATGGGGAAAAAATATAATATCGTGCCATGAATAAATACTTGTATTTGAAAGTCAATACATATACACAAATTAAAACAGTTGGATGCTGTTTACGGGGACTCTGTCACATCATTTGCCACTGTGAAAAGACGGGCAGCTGAATTTAAACATGGTCATACCAGCTTAGTTGATGATGAGTGCTTGGGATGGCCAAAAACGGCAACCACCATCGATATCATTGAAAAAGTTTACCAAATGGTACTGGATGACCGACGAATTAAGGTTAGAGAGATAGTAGAGGATATGGCCATATTGAAAGAACATGTTTGTCATATATTAACTAAAGAATTGGATATGTGTACGCTATCTGCGCGTTGGGTGCCACGTTTGCTCACTTTGGACCAAAAATGCATTCAAATGAACATTTCCAAGGCCCTGCTGGAGCAGTTTAAGCAAAATGAGTCAGATTTTTTTGCGTCGATTCATAACTGTAGATGAAACATGGATCCACCACTCCTGAGACGAACCAACAGTCAAAACCATGGATTGCAAAGGGTGAACCTGCTCTAAAAAAGGCAAAGACGGTTCCATTGGCCGAAAAGATGATGACTGTTTTTTTGAGTTGGCATTAGCTTCGTCATCCTTAATGAAAATCAGCAGAAATAAATGAAAATAAAATGAAAAATTATTTTAAGCAAAAATACACCGTTTTAATTTTTGCACAGCAAAATAATTGTTAACAATTAATATTTTTTGATACATCAAAAAGTAATTACATACACATACTATAAAACTAGCTGCTAAGAAGTTTCATTATTTACGAAAAAAAGCTATATTTCGTGTTTAAAAACTTTAAATGTATTCGCTATTTGTATACGGTAAAAATGTTTTAACCATTGTTTATCGTAATCGACGTCATACATATATTAAAGTTTTATACATATATTAGTTTTTGAAAACTAAAGGAATTTTGTTTTCCAATTATATTAAAAAAGGTAAAACAATAATGGGACAGTATTACGCATCATTACTTGACAAGCTGAAGGCAGAAATTGTAAAAAAAAATGACCACATTTGAAGAAGAAGAAAATGCTTTTTCATCAGAACAATGCGCCTGCTCACACTACGACAATCTCCATGGCTAAAATTCATGAGTTGCACTTTAAATTGGTTGACTCACTGTATTCACCAAATCTGGCCCCAAGCGACATATCTTGTTTCCCGAACTTCAAGTTTCGCTGGGAGGAAAGAGATTTTCATAGGACAAGGAGGTTACTGCATACGTAAACACCTATTTTGCGGAGAAAGTCGCTACCTACGTTTTGGAAGGGTTAAAGAGATTAGTGCATTGCTGGAAAAAGTGTTTCAAATTGAAAGGAGACTTTGTCGAAAAATAAAACTATAGTTGACAGAAAAAATACATCTTTTTATGTTAGCCTCAAAACTTTTCAGACAACCCTCATTATATTTGGATCGTTTTGTATGCTTTCAAAATTGAATAAAATCGAGTCTCACTTTCTAAAATTGCCTTTTCAATTTTCAAACAAGAATATACAGACATAATTATGCCTGCATAACAACAAAACAGTTTGGCAGTTGTAGATGTGTAGGCACAATTAGGGATAACCTTTTTTTGTGTATGGGTACTGCAATGGAAATACTGTAGTTGCACATCTTGAATATCAAGA